>NC_055666.1:28641829-28746829 GCF_017976325.1 Chelmon rostratus | reverse complement strand
CCCACTAACCTCTGACTGGTCCGACTGGTTTTTCCAGCTGGTGGAAACAAACGTCAATGAGCACAACTCCAGACCAGTTTGAATCAAATCTGACATGTGGGGGTTGATTCAGAGGGATGGAAGCAGCCGACTACATTCCGACCCCCCCCCACCCCGTCACCTGATCTCGCCCTGAACCAGTTTCCAACCTCAACCCTAAAACCAAGACCGAAGACCACAACCAGTGAAGGTCTTAGTCCAGGACGGGGTCCCCACAAGGTGACTCATACATACACACACACACACTTACACACACACACACACTATCTCTCTCTCTCTCACACACACACACACACACAAACTCACACACACTCACTCACACACTCTCTCTCACACACACACACACGCACACACACACACACTCTCTCTCTCTCAATCACACACACACACACACTCAATCACACACACACTCGCAGCAGGTGATAAGGCCGACCTGAGGTCTTCCAGATGACGCGGTTCTGTCTGATCTCTCTGAGAGTTTCGGAGCAGCTGATTGGACGCAGAAACACTCGCTGATTAACATGAAAGACCTCTGATTTGACCACCAGCTCACGAAACGAGATAAAACTGGAAAAACATCCGGACCAGAGAGAAAATAACCCGCGTCTCCGAGTGTCTTCAGGACAGTCAGAGTCCAGACCAGGACGGAGCAGGACTGCCGTTGGTCTGCTGGACCAAATTTTCACAATCATTGAAACGTGTACATCCTCTAAATAAGTCCTTAAAATAAAGAAAAGTTTTTGTACGTTCTTTAAAGCGTACATTAGAATGTTTTATTACATCACAGTTCATTTATTTATCCAGTTCCACCTTAACATTCAAGAATTAAATTCACCTTGATGACATCACATACGGACAGATTATCACCTGTGTCTCACTCACGTCGATGCTTCTCGCTCTCCGCGGTTTGATTACGTGACTGAACTGGACTGAAACTTCACTTGACTTTGGTCCAGATCCAGTCCGGGCTGGAACGTGACTTACTGAGAAGCCAGAAGTCTCAGCAGCTGGAGAAGTAATCACGGGTCACTTTTATCGATCGGTAACTCTATCAGATATATTATGTTCACCGAGTCCTGCGGGGAGTCTTATCATTCATGTTAATAGTTTGCATTTGTTCCAGCTGCTCGTCTGGATCCAAAAACACTTGAAATATCAGGTTAGTGAGATGAAAATAGACAGAACTGTTCCTGATCCAGAACTGTGCTGAAATACTTAGAGGACATAAATAAGTTGTGACAGCTCATGATATTAACTTTAAGTGGTTCAATTCTCGATTGGGAGCCAGAAATACAGACTCCAACCGATCCCTCATCCTCCACCCTGCTGGACCAACAGCTCGCAAACACTGAACTTTATTCTGAAGCTGAACATTCATTCGGTCGTTTGAAGGAAGATCAACAGTCAGTTAATGTGTCAGCAGCTCGAAATCATCCGGAGAGGACACGATTTGTTCCACCAGGTGACATTAACGAATTATTTTAGAGGAACTTCAGTTCAAAACTGAAACATTTCTTTAAAATCAGGGCGACGATAATGACGTTAACAAGCTGAACTCAGTTCATGGTAACAACGACAGTCAAAGCTGATTTGCTAAACGTTTGTGTGGTCGCTGTGGGCAGCTATGCTAACGTCACGTTAGCTAACAACCGTTAGCTAATGGTCGTCAGCTAACGGCCGTTAGCTGCTGCTCAGCTCAGAACATTTTGAGCTCCACCTTAAAATAACTGTTAATAATGAATCTGAATTTTTAAAATCCTAAAAGGATTCATTAAAATAGAATAAAGTTTGTGTCTAATCAAGGTGGACAGACAGATTCAGCACAGCAACCAGTTTGATGTCTGGGAAATGAGCAGGGACACAACTGAGAGATCCTGAATGATCCTGAAAGATCCTGAATGATCCTGAATGATCCTGAATGATCCTGCTGTTGATCTGATGGTGGACAGCTGGACACAGACGTGGACACACAAACGTGGACACACAGACGTGGACTCACTGATTTGGACTCACAGACGTGGACATAGACACAGATGTGGACTCACAGACGTGGACACACAGACGTGGACTCACTGATCTGGACTCACAGATGTGGACTCACAGACGTGGACAGCCTGTGACTGACGGGGCTGACTGTTGTCCTGTTGGACTTGGATGTGACAGCGAGACAAACTTTGATTTGTTCCAGGTTTTCCGTCCGCTGAACTAAAGACGCCGAAGCTTCATGTAGAAACGTTTGAGTTCAGTCTGAAACTGAACGGATTGAAATGCAAAAATAAAAGAGCGAACTTCAGCCGCCGTCCCCGGATCAGTAAACGTCCCGGAGGACCGGAGACACACCGGATCTGTCCGGCTCGGCTTCTGTCTGAAGTGATGGAAAAGACAGTTTGGTTTGAATCTCTTTAGCTTCAAAGCAGAGCTGGATCGACGCGGCCTATATGAGATACAGTATTTAAAACACAACCTCGCGGGTTTATTAAAACCAGGACAGACCTGCGACCTGTGACGGGAGCAGGAAGGTCACATTAAAGGTGATAAAATATTGAAGTGACCTCTTTTCCCCCTGTTGAAACTGCCACTGAGCGCAGGAATTTTCCGGGTTATAATTCCATTTGGCAGATCTGATTACAACCTGGACCGTTTCCACAGGAATAAAACCACCAAAGATGGACCCGGTGAGTCAAAGCCGCTGCAGTCGCTCTGATTGAATTCCAGCATTTTCTTTCCCCTCCAGAGAAGCCAAAGTTTGATCTTTACTAATTGATATATCCCGGCTCCGCACATGAATCTCAGAAAGCTCATACCTTGGGCCAATTTAGCTGTTCCACTGGCTGAGTTTTAATTGAGTCCACATTAAAATTTACTTATAAAATAATAATGGGCTCCCATGCAAATGAGCCCATCCCGATATTGCTGCGGCTGCATTTGCATATCCACAAGTAGTCTGGGAGTTCAGAAATCAATATAGATGATTAATAATATATGGGCTACAGGAATAATTAAATTCATTTGATGCAAGGACTCAGTCAGCCTTGGCAAACCAAAGGTGCAATTTTGCCACAATCTAATTTAATGCAAGTTGCCTGGATTGCAGTTTCAATTACAAGGATTGAAATAATAATAATGTGTGTTAAAGAAAAATTACACTTTCAAATATATGTTATTTCATTTCATTTCATTGAATGTATTACCGGATGAATCCCTCTTTCTTCCCACATTAACATATTGCACCAAATTGCTAAATTAAACTGCTCTTTAATTTATTGCAGAGGTATTAAAATATACGGCTCGTCACAGCCGCAGCAGGCCTCGCGTTAGCGTGTTTACACCGTTTACAGAAGCAATACGTCAAATGTGGACATGCGAAGCTTCAAAGTGTTGAAATCCAGACATTCATCTCTGCAATAAGAATTTTAAAGAAGCAGAAGAAATAATGTCATCAGGCCGACTAATTTGACTGTAATTACAGGAAATGTGAACATCCAGCCTGTGAAATGAATGTTTTTATTTAGTCTCATGTTACAGACTCGAAGTGCAGCAGAGTTTTTCTGCTGGACTCAAAGTGAACTGACGAGGAGATGAGGAGCAGGTGGGGAGAGCCGGAGGAGCTCAGGTGAGGGGGAGCAGGAGAACGGGGGAGGAGCCGATTGGCTGGAAAACACAGAGACCGGGGCGGGGCTAACGAGGCTGATGTGGGACAGGTGTGGACAGTGGCGTGCACAGACTTTTGAAGGGCAGGGGCGAAAAGCAAAAAAAGGGCACATATAGTGTGTCCTCGCCACTGAAGAGGGCACTTTAGCACGTGTTTTTCAACAATTGGGCCACGAGGGAGGGCGGTCGCCCCCCCTGTGCACGCCACTGGGTGTGGAGGTGGACTGCAACAGACAACAACAACAAAAAAAAAAACAGAAAATGACAAAACCAGACAGAACAATGACAGCAGAGACAGGCTGGACTCCAAACCGCTGCTATGCTATAGCTGTAGAAACTGAGCAAACTGTAGCATGTAGCATGTAGCATGCAGCATGTAGCATGCAGCATGCAGCATGTAGCATGACAGAAATACCTGTCAGATGATGTCAGACTGATTCAGTAAAAATGTCCAGTCTGCATCAGAGCAGTCCGTCTCACCTGCTGCGTCCCACAAAGCTCAGCAGGCAGCCGGGCCGACAGCAGGAAGTTTATTAAGATGTTTGTTCATCACTAAATTCACTTCTGACAGTTTCCGAGGAGAGAAATCAACCGTGCACAGTTTGAGTGTCATCACGTGATCGTTGGTTTGACAGCAGCTCAGTTACTGTGAGCGACCAACAGCTTCATGCTATGACAGACACAGCGTCGGTGGACGTAGCCGGCGCTCCTGAACACGGTCGGATTAAACTGAAGAAGAAAATAGTTCCCGCATGAAACTGCTCACATCAGGAAACAATGTTACTCTCTCAAGTTATGATCATCATGATCAATGAGGTAAGAAAGATAAAAACAGATCGATCGTATAAAACAACCACGAGAACGAATGTGTGGACCAACGCGGCGTCCTCTTCAGCATCTTCACTGTCCCTGTCTCCCGTGTCGGTGGACGTCAGTGGACGAGTCTCACAGCTTCACACAGTCAAACAAAATGTTTCTCTCATCATCGATCAACAATCCTTCCAGGAAAAAGATGAAGAAAGTAACTAAGTACAGTTTTACTTTACCGGAGTATCTCTGAGTATCTCACATTATTCTACTTTTTGTTTGTTTCCAGATGAAGACAGTTTGGACGTGTTGGATCAGATGATGCATTATTATAGATTAAAGGAGCAACAACACATGAAGCTGTTAGAGTGAGCTCCGCCCCCGCCTCCACCTCCACCTCCACCTCCGCCCCCACCTCTACACATATTCACATATTAATGAGCAGTAATGTGACACTGACGGGGGTCAGTCTGCATAATGAATACTTTTGCTGTTGATGCTTTTCATTTTTTGCTCTTCACATGCTGCAGGGAGGAAGTGGCGTCACTGTCGAACACACAGATTTCATTCTGAACGATTCTGAACGTTTGACGTGAAAACAAAGAATTTTCAGACTCTTTAGACGAGAAGCAGAGCGTCAGCGGACAGATCGGAACAGTTTCTGTGTGCTTTGTTTGCACAGTAAATGTATTGATGTGTGTTTGGGACACGCTGGGACACTCTGGGACACGCTGGGTCTCCTGCAGCGTGTTTGCTACAAACCGTCTGGACGTAACGAGGAGCGGCGAGACGCAGCAGCTTTGACCTTTACATCAAACCACTGAACCGTTTCAGAGCGCCGCCATCGTGTCCCCGTCCTCGTCCCTCTGCTTCCTGTGTCACCTGACGCGCGAGCGGGCTGTTTAGTGAAAAGGATCGCAGCCGACTCGCTCCTCCTCCGACACCACCTGCGGGTCACGCGACGCCTCCTCTCATTAACATTCAGCTCGCGTGGCGAACGAGCGGCGTTCATCTGGAGCTCGCCGGAGTTCAGGGAGTCTTGGACCGCGGAGCAGATCAGATTATGGACATTACGTTCTTGACATCCTGTTACGTCGCGAGCATTGCCAAGGCGATGTCAACAATGCCCAGAATCCACTGCTGCCCGTAATGAATGCACTCCAATATGTAATGACTGAGTAATCACATTATTTGCAGTCTCGACTTTATTCTGACGGAGCGGCCGCCCGCATCTGTGCTCCGTCAGTAATTGCCAGGCCGGGGCGGCGAGCGCGAGCAGCATTTGCATCCCGCACTGGGGAGTTGCATTGCAAATGATTATGCTGAATTGTTTTTGCAACAGGAATGTCCAATCCAATAAAGTTAATGATCTCGAAAGACATGGAGGGCGATGAGGAGGAGGGAGGAAACTAAATCGATTAAAATGCAGATGTTCGCCATTCGACGCAGGCCATGACGGCGGCGCAGTGTCGATGTAATTAAACTCTTTTTTTTATATACTTTTCAGCTCCTTTAGCTTCTAGCTTCGCATTCATCACTTCCTGCGAGTTGTTTCCTCGCCTGACGGGGAGCATCGTTATCCAGCACTAACGAACTAATTATCTGGAAGCAGCCAGTTCACCACAGTCTCAACCTCACCTGCACACGGGTCGACCTTCAGCTTCACCTGAACACGCTAACCTCAGAGCTCCACGTCTGTGCTTTAAATGAGCTCTCTGGTCCACAAGTATGAAAATAGATCAAAGTTAAAGGGACGGTCCACTGAATGCACACAGACCAACCTCTCACACACAGAGCGGCTGTTTACCGGGCACTGAAGCCAGGTGCATCATGGGAAATGTAGGACCCAGTGATTGCCTCTTCAGCAATATTAACGTGGTGTTGAGCTGATTTGGAACCAGCCTGATTATTCACCAAATATCAGTGACGTATTACAGCAAACTGAACCAGGATCTGCCATCAGTGATCCAAACGCTCTGCTGCATTTCAAGAAACATAATGATTCTGTTTTCTATCAGCAGAAGGAGGAAAACCACCGTGTTTGACTCACATGAACCAAAATGTTCATGTTTCTCACGACCTTTGACCTGCGACTGCGTGTAGTGTTGAATGTGGACGCATTGAATCGCAGAAGAAACACAAGAAAAAATATGGCTGCATGATGCAATAAGAGCTAAATCTGGCTGGAGCAGCAAATGTGGATTCATCCGCTGCTGAAAATAGTCCCCAACACATGCACCGTTTCCTGACCTGCTGTTTCAGGAAAACACTGAACGTTTTTAGAAGATGAAATTATGCCCCCCACCACACACACACACACACACACACACACGTATACACCCTGGACCCTACAAACTCTCACTGATGTGAACCCCTCCCCTCAGGAAAACAACACACTGTCACTTTATTCACCAACAGTTGTTAAGCTAATTCTTTTTGCACTACCGTTTACATTTGCACTATTACATTCTCAATGTTTCATTGTTTAGATTGTACAGTTTTTATTTAGATTGTACAGTTTTCTTATTTATCTCTTTTCTAATATATGTCCTGTCACAAAGGGTTGAAGAGTAACGCAATTTCGATTCTCTGTTTGTCCTGTACATACTGCAGAATTGATAATAAAGCTGACTTTGACTTTGACTTTGATTATATTTGATATTGACGACTCATTTATTTACGTCTTATCTGAGTTTGCTCAGATTCGATGAGAAGAAGAAAAACGTTGAATGAAACCAGGTGAAATCAGAAAAAACACATTCAGTTCAAGAAGCAAAACCAACAGAACATAAGAAAGTCGGAGCGCATTAAGAGCCGAATATTCCATGAAACTGGAATCAGTTCCTTTAAAATTACATTTTATACAGCATACATCACCATAACACACAGCCGCTGTCCCACACACACACACACACACACACACACACACACACACACACACACAGCCACCATAAAGTAGACTTTTGTGTTTTCACATGTAATTAGCCGGCCTGCGTGATTACCAGGTAAAACAAATTATGTGTTTTGTTGGCAGCAGATAAATCTGGTCTCAACTCGCCGTAATGACCCGTGTAATTTTTAAGCAGTGCCTACATCGCAGCTCTTTTAACACGTATCATTAGTGGGGTTGTATATTAGATATACATTCTGTGGCTTAATTTGGTCTCCCAGGAGCACTTGTAATGATGCAGCTGCCGGGTACAGGACACCTTTAATTTATTTATTTTAAATGCTGAGAGTAATTGAGTTCTTGAGAGATGAGAGGCGAGCCTGCTGCTGCCGCCGCCGCCACCGCTGCTGCTGCTGCTGCTGCTCGGCTTCTTCTGAAAAATGCATTAATTCAACATCGCAATCTGTTGCGAAAATTAATACGAGGGGAAGCTTCTAATGGAGAGCGAAGAGGAGGAAAAAAGAAAAAGCAGGCAGGAGTTTCGGCCTCCTCTTCAGAGAGAGAACGACAACGAGCCGACGCTCCGGAGGAGTTGTTCATCTCCCTCTGAAGGGTTATTTATTACAGACAATCAAAGCGGCTCCTGCGCCCTCGCAGCGTCGCAGCAGCTGCAGGTGATGATAGAAATCATTTGTTCCACAGATCTCATAACGCCTTCCGCCAGCCGTCAGAACGCTTCCTCAATAACAAAACGGTCAGTAATGGAGGCGATGACTGCGGCAGGTGGCGGCGAGCGAGCGGGGCCTTCCTCTCTGATGATGATGACGATGATGTGTGTTTACTGCGTAATGATGATGTCAGGGGACGCATCATCGCGGTCTCACCTGTAAACCCTTAAATGGAGCTTTAACGTCTCGGCGTCGCTCTTTCACTTCAGTTTAGCTGCTAAACTGATCCTGGAGCAGCAGCAGGTCGAGTCTGTAGACACCTTATACAGTGTGTGTGTGTGTGTGTGTGTGAGAGACTACCTGTACCTGCCACATCGTGAGGACCAAGTTGTGTAACCTATAGATTGAGGACATTTTTGGAAAGTGAGGATTTTGTCCTCACAGCTTCAAAAAGCTGTTCGATGGTTCAGACTCGGTTTTAAGGGTTAGGTTAGAACCAGGTTTAGGTCAAGATTAAGGTAAAGGTAAAGGCTGGGGTTAGAGAATGCATCATGTTAATGAGGGTCCTCACAAAGAGAAATTCAAGTGTGTGTGTGTGTGTGTGTGTGAATGTGTGTGTGTGTGTGTAACAGCAGGTGTTGGTTAAAAATAGAAGTGAAACAGATGCTGAATGTGGAAAATATCAAAGTCTGAGAACTTGATAAAATATCAGCAGCTTGAATTCTGTCAGGCTTCATTTTTCCACGTTCTTCTGTTCAGAGTTATGAAGTCCATCTCCTCCCAGCAGAGGCTAGAAAAAGTCATTTTCCAAAACCCACGTGTGTGTGTGTGTGTGTGTGTGTGTGTGTGTGTGTGCGTGTGTGTGTGTGTGTGTGTGTGTGTGTGTTCAGTGGTTGTCACGTCATCACTGTCAAACAGTGAGAATGTAAACGAGTAAAAGTAAAAAGGCTTTTCTGTGAGGGGATATGATTAACCCTCATACTGTCTTCCCATCTACTCTGCACCTTCTGGTTTGACTGCTTGTAAAGCATGAAGCATAAAATAATCATCAAATTCTGTGTTGAACCTTTTTAGTCAACTTGTTTCCAACACATCAACAAATATTTGACACTTATTTTTGTAATGTTTGATATAATAGATGTAATTTAGAAAAAATTACACTTCATTTTTGATTAAAAAAAAAAATCTGATTATTTTGACTTTGGTTTTGATCTGAGGCACATAAACTGAGGTATTATCACAAAACAAAAGTTGTCATGGAATCAAGTTTACAAATTAGTAATTTTGTGTGTGTGTGTGTGTGTGTGTGTTTATTGTACTGGAAAGCACAATAGTTTGATCCATTACACCACTTATTGTGGCCGGGTCAAATTTGACCACAGATGCTATAAATTATAAAGAATATAGTCATAATTAATTTTACTTGCAGAGAGCAAAGTATGGAACCATCCAGGTCATTTTCAAGCAATTATATGAGAGAAAACCAGAGTTATGATACGCAAACACTTGAAAACGAGTCAAAATTGACCCGAAGACAACAGGAGGGTTAATGACACACACACACACACACGCACACACACACTCTCTCATCCACCTTCAGCACCACTGTCACATGTGGGTGGTGTGGGTGGTGTAGGGGGTGTGGGTGGTGTGGGTGGTGTGGGTGGTGTAGGGGGTGTGGGTGGTGTGGGTGGTGTAGGGGGTGTGGGTGGTGTGGGTGGTGTGGGTGGTGTAGGGGGTGTGGGTGGTGTGGGTGGTGTGGGTGGTGTGGGTGGTGTCGGGGGTGTGGGTGGTGTGGGTGGTGTCGGGGGTGTGGGTGGTGCCTCCTCCTGTATGTTGTGGTTATCTTTCTGTCTTCAGGCCTCCAGCCTCCTCTTCTCTTCTCTCCTCTCTGAAGGAGCTCATAGACCTCCTCAGAGAAAGGTGTTCTGGGTAACTGTGACTACACACCTGAGTCCTCCAGGTGAAGCTGGTTGATTGGACACTTGTCAGGAGGCGGGCTCACAGCCGCCATCCCCCCTGAAACGAACACACCAGCTTCTTTCTTGAATCAGTCGTTTCTTCAGCTTCTTCCTGCAGAAACTGAAAACCAGATGGCGTGTTGAGGTCCTGAAGAACAGGGTCAGTGTTCTTCATCACGCTGCCATCTTTATATTCTTCATCTGAAACCCGCCGTCATGTGACCGCAGTTTTCTGCTCAAAGTTTAAAACCCTTAAAGACCAAAGTGTAAATTTAGTTTTCCGACATTCAGGCTTCGTCGTCAGTCCTCAGCATCACGCCGGGCCTCCCTCAGAGCCGTCCGCCATCGCTGTCACACGGACGTCCTGACCCGCGGCGCTGCAGCCTGTTTCAGGGCCGAAGCCTCTCCACGCCGCCGCCCGGCCTCGGCGGGAGGGGAGGGCCGGGGCGAGGAGGAGGAGGGGTGAACAGTAAGACGCTTCCTCTCTCTCTGCCTGGCTGCTCGTCGGCCGGTCGGGATCCTCGGGGACCGGGCTTTGGACGGAGGCCCAGATCAATGTGACCTAAATTCAAATGCGAATTAGAGGCTGTCAGAAGGAGAGGACACTCTGTAAATGAGCTCAGACAGTGCGAGGCCCCCGGAGGCTGTGGGAACCGGGGCCCCACGTCCGTTGGAGATCTTTAATGAGTTCCAAATGGATATCCGGGACCCGGGCCCCGGCTCCACGCCCCGCCTGCAGGCCCGCAGCCAAACGAAGTCGGGATCGGGGAGCAAGGTGCCGAGCGGGGCCCCAGGCCCCCAGCCCGGCACCCTGGGAACCTGAGAGGAAAGTCAAGCGGCGCAAACATGTCGGCGTCCAAACGATTAAAATTCTTCAGCAACGTTTGTGAGATCAGCGAAAGTGCTGAAAGACTTCTGCGAGCTGCAGTTCAGACGAGCTGCACGAACACGTGACGCAGCTTCAAACCGCCGACACGCCGACGCTCTGATCCGGATCAAAACTGGACCTGAAGATTCATTCCACAAACCAATCAGCTGACATTAAACCCACTTTATTCTTCTGACAGATGAAACCTGACCCCCCCATCGGTTCCTGTTTGACACTCAGTTTGAGGTGTTGACATCATTAACAGCCTGATTAACGTTGTGCTGTTCTGAGGTCAGATTTCATAACGTGGCTGCTGTTCAAAGACCTGTTATAAACTGCACTGTGACTGTTTTTCATGTTCATTCTGTTCACGCCACCTTTAAACAAGAGGACTCTCTCCTCCTGTTTAAATAAACTTTATTGAAACTGTCACTGGACAGAACCGACCAGGGGGCCAGTGATTACGCTCCACGTCGTGGTCGCCCGCTTTGAAAGGATCAAAGCTGCAGAAAGGAAGATTCAAACCTGTCGAGTGACCAGTTTAACTCTTTCTTTAACTGGTTCAAAGTCTTTCTGAGACTAAAATCAGACCAGTGTTCAGTCTTCGAGTGGGAAAACTCTCTCATGTGCTGTGCGTCACTGATTGGCTGATACACGACTGACGTCTAATACAGGAAGTCGTGTCCTTTATGCAGAGAGGTGGAGGGTTTGGAGGTCGGGGTGCAGGAAGCGTCACAACCTTTAAGTGTTTAACTGATACGATCAATCAGATCAATCAAATCAATACAGTTAGCAGGAACCTCCAAGGACACTTTTCTTCCTTTCAAAAGTAAAAATGATCTTTGTTTAATCAAAAACACCAAAAAGTGGCACCAAAATCCATCAGCTGTCCGTGACTCGAGGCTGTTTGTTGGAACGTGAACAGCAGCTGCGTCACGCCGACATCTTCAAACCTTAACGACAGCCAGCGGTCAGGTGACCACAGCTTTCAGGTCAGTTTCACTTCTGATCTGAAGATATTTTATTTGTCGGACGGTGGAGAGCTGACGACGGTCAGTTTAGAGTCAGGGTCTGAAATCCTGGACCACATCACGGAGAACTCACTAACTAAATTCTGTCAGGACACGAAGTGTTGCCTCCTTCATGACCACCTGAAGTCAAAGTCTCCACAGGACGGCCGGTCACACCTGCACCATGAAACACCTGATGAAGATGAAGCATCCTCCTCTCACCCCGTCACCCCTGGCGACCGCCGCACCTCCTCTTGTTTCAGCATGGCTGTTCGATGTTGTCCACCTCCCCCTCCTCTCCCTGTGGAGCTGCAGTACAGCGGGGGGGGGGGGGGGGGGGGGGGGGGGGGGGGGGGGGGGGCTGCAGTAATTAGCATGCTGATTCTGCATGTAATCAGATCGCCCTGGCATGCTCGCCGGCCGCCTTCTATACATCAGGCCGAGCGGCGGCGTGGGACTGCAGCGGCTTCTGATTGTCTTCAACGCAGCATATGCTAATTGTTGATTGTCTCCAATATTATATGCTAATTGTTAGGAATTAGCATAATTCATTAACATTTGGGCCCTAATTACACAATGAAAAAAGGCTGAAAAACACTCGGCTGTGCTCCGACTTCCTAATGCGTGATGCGATTAATGCCGGCTCATTTGCATCTGGAGAAACGGCCTGAAATATTAAAAGTGTTGTTCAGAGAAAATCGTGATTAGTCCCTGATCAAATGTTGTTTCTGCCGTTTTAAAAGGTGTAACAGTGTTGGCCCTCAGGTGAGAGGAAGCAGCCTTTCTTCACTCTCAGAAACACACCGACACTTCCCAACATGCAAATGAGCCGCGGATCAAAACCCACAATTAGCTGGAACGCTTCTTTCTGGAGCAGATTTAGAGAAACAAATGAACGTAGATGGTCTTCGGCGTTCGAGTCGTCGTTGTGGATTCTCTTTGATGTCTGCGGTTTATCTCGTATTAATGAGACACTCAAACAAAAAGAAACAACCAAATTGCTTTGATTTCATCATAATTGTAGTCGTGGGCCCATTCACATCGTTTAGCTGCCAGCGGCGGGAAAACATACACAAATACTTTACTGACATATTCGAGTAGAAATACCACAAAACACAAGACGGGAAGGAGGTCAGGCCTGGAAGTGAGGGAAGGAAATAAGGAATGACGGCACGAGCGATGAAGGAAGGAAGAAAAAACTGAAGGAAGGAAAGAGAGAAAAGATGGATGAAAAATCAACAAGAAGGATGAAAATAATAGAGGGAGGGAAAGAAGAAGGAGAGTACAAAGGAAAGAGGAAACCAAGGACAGAAGGGAGAAATAAAGGGAAGGAAAGTAGGACAGAAAGGTGGTGCCTTGTTGTTAGCCTGAGAGGTGAAACCCAGGGCAAAGTCCTGTTTGGATTCTCACGTGGGCCGATCAATACGTCGATCAGCTCTCGTCATCTGGACTTCAGGTCCACAGAGACCTGATCCCCGACGGTTCGGTTTGGTGGACAGGGGGTCGTGGACTGCGGCTGTCAGACCGGCAGGAAAGACCTTCAGACACGGACGCCACGAGAAACCTGAACGTCTCCGAGCGTCGACGCGTGACGAACGCCGCTCTGAGTTCAGGCTTCTCCTGGCACGGTGGCGGGGGCTCTCAGGGCTACACATCAGGGGACGGGGGGCCCCCGCATATGAACGCGGAGGGCGGGGTAACGCGGAGGTAATTGAAGCGGAGCTTTTGTAAGAATCTGCTTCCAATCCACAGGAGAGGGGGCAAAGAGAGGAAGAATGAGAGTTTTAATGAATGGAGGCCGTCATTAAAATGATAACTATTTCCTCTGAGATCGCTCCCAATTTAAATGTGGGGGGAGAGAGAAAAGGCGTAATTGAAAGATCTTTTTTTCTTCTTCTTCTGCCATTCAAACTGTGAATTTGAATCTCGGGGAGAAGAGGGAGAGTGTTTGTAGCTATAGCTCGCTCGTTCCAATTACTCGTCTTTCTGCCGCACTTAAAGCCGCGAGGGAGCGCGGAGACTCGCTCGCTCTGACCGGCGGCGGCGGCCATGTTTTCTTTGGATCAGATAGTTTGAAAATGGATGGAAACGGACGCGAATGATGACTGAACGGATCGACAGCGAGGCTTCAGGTGTCAGCGGAGCAGCTGCACATACGGTCACGTGTCATGTGCTGCTCAGCTGCAGCTGTGGGTGGAGGTGGACGTAGCTTCTATCTGCAGCAGCCCCACAGGCCCCCACAGGCCCCCACAGGCCCCCTACAGGCCCCCACAGGCCCCTACAGGCCCCCACAGGCCCCTACAGGCCCCCACAGGCCCCCACAGGCCCCTACAGGCCTTCAGGACAAGACGCAGCTCCTGACTGGATGTGAGGGTCCACCAATCAAACACAGGCAGGTGTGCTGATAATTGACCTTTATCAACAGGTCGTCTCACTGCGATCAGGATCTGGTTTCCAACAGAGACCAGAGAGCAGCAGAGAGACCAGAACCAAAGCAGCCTTCATCCTTTTTCACACTCATCATTTCAGTCATCAGTCAGGGAGCTTTTTTTTACCCCCAGAAACGACTGCTTCCTGTCAGCTGATCTGCGGTGTCCAATCAGTCCTCTGCTCTTTTCCCACGAAGCATCTCCAGGACAGGTGGACCGTCCCAACTCTGAGTTCACCTGTGATGAAGTGAAAAACTAAAACACATCAGAGAGGTGAGTCACACACACACACACACACACACACACACTCAGCGATCCTGAGTGTTTTTAACATGCAGAGTTCATAAGTGTGCTAATTGAAAGCCATTATGGGCCACATTATCGTACTGTCACCCTGCAGGGACGCAGCACTCGCTCTGCAGCCTGAGCCGAAGTCAGAAACCTGCATCTCTGTTTGCTGTTTGCAGCACGTCGGCGCAGCTGTCAGGAAGGAGGCAGCTTCACCACGTTACATCTGAGCGCTCCGACAGTCGGAGGCCAACGAAAACACAGAAATATTGCATAAGACAATATTTACCGAAAAACACTGGACGTCCAAGAACGCATCAAATGAAATGATGCAAGCGTCCGCGAGAGCGAGCGTCTTCCTTCTGCTCGATATTCTCCACACAATCGAGAGCTCGGGCGTCGGCGTGTTTATCAAAGAAATGACTGATCATAATATCAGCCTTATTGGTCTCAACAGAAATGCCACAACCATCTTGCAGATTACTCCTTGATGAGGAAAATGCAATTAAAACGTCAAGTGCGTTTTATTAGATTCTACCCACCCTGCAGGGTTTTAGCAGCCCCGGGAGTCCCTGGATGCTCGGGCGATGGATGGCATATATAGAGCTGCGAGCAACATTAGGAGAGCCGTGCCAAAATAACAGCCGCTCGCTCCCCGATGATCCGCCTTTCATCACCAGACGATGCTGAATACGTACGTGCGGGAGGGCTGCGGGCTCGTACGGAGCTTTACTGTCGCCGTGCACGCTCGTATAGACGACACCGTTCTGCACGTGTTCGCTTTCACTGCGTTTCATTATGTAAGAACACCGACGATCTATATGTTCTGCCTGCAGGCTGCCGACTCGAACCCGAAGCTCGTCGGGTTTCGTCGCTGCACGTATCCGTCGAATCGCACCTTAATAATGAATGGTGATACGTGTTTTCCCGTGCGTCTGCAGGTACACATGTCAGCTGTAGTTTCACTGTAGCTCCGCCCGGATGGAGGATGTGGCCCCCTCCCACTTTAATATGTAGTCACTATATTTAAATCAGCCATTCTGAGAGTCTGAACTTTTCAAAGTTCACACAAATGTGAACAAAAAATCCCTCGATTTCATGTGTCTCATTGTTTGTACGTACGTGACGTCATGTGGCTGAACGCAGATTAAAACAAGTCGCTGCTGAATTTTAGTTTGAGCCCTGGTCTCCATGGTGAAGGGCCGGTGCTCCACCCGTCCACCCACCCCAACCTTTCACCTTTCTGCTCCACAGACTGCGTCACCCACGTCTAATATTAGTTTACAGTGGAGCTAGCTGAAAGTCATCCGGACGCTAACGGTTAGCTTAGACAGCGAGCTGACGACCCGGACGTGAGGACGGACTGAAAGTGTCAAACAAAGGAATAATCTCAGAAACTGAAGATAATCCTGAAGTTTCCACGGTAACTCAGGACAATAAGATCGACTTCTTAGAGAAGGTTTGATTCATTAAAAGAGAAACAGACAGTTTGAATTGTTCACGTCTGACATTTGAATAAACCTGAAGTTCAGCCTTACTGTCATCATACAGCACACACACACACACACACACACACACACACACAGAAAAATCCACTGAAGCAGCGTCGGCGGGGAAAACGTCTGTGAGAGCTTCAGGTGACGTTAGCCAGTGAACGCATCGTCTACATATCCGAACATTTAATGTCACATTGAGCCGTTTGAAGCAGGAAATCTGACCCCTGTTCAGTTTCTGACACTGATGAGTCTGTTTGTCAGAGCTGAGTTTGATCAGCGACTTCTGATTCAGGCTAACGAACATCACGCTTAACGAGTTAACGAGTTGAAGGTGTGCGGCGGCAGATGAAAGAGAAAACTGACCAATGAACAGTCGGCTCTGTGTGTTTAACGCTGACAGAGTGTCTCCAGCGGGGACAGGTGACGTGTCCGACCAGCACGTTAAGCATCAGAAGCCTTGCTGCTCTCTACCTGTGCTGTTAAGGTCAAACATGACTCACCTGAAGTGTGTGAAGACAAACGTCCTCCGCACGCGAAGCATTTAAAGACTTTCCCTCCAAGACGCCGCGAAGCACCATTTTTAATGTTTATGTCAGGCTTAATTTTGCATTAATTACTGCGCTCGGTGGATGAAGCGTCATGACCTTTAGAACGGGAGTTTGTTTGGTTGCTCTTGATAAGATGACGCTGACAGTGGAGCCGGGAACAACACAAATAAAAAAGGAGGAGGAAAATAGATCTTTTTAATGGAGTTTAACAATCGGTCTCTGGTGGACTCATTAGGATGACCAGTTTGACTTATTTTACAGCCACTGGTAATTAGTATCTGCAGGAGTTATGGCTATAATCAGCCAAGTTTTCCCTTTGACTTTCTCTCCGTTAGCCATTAACTTCGGTGTTGTACTTGCTCCAGGAAGGCGGTCAAATGTGTAAAAAGACAGCAGCCGTAAAACTAATAAAACTGTAGGGTTCCTTCTGGGGAACTTTAATACTTCCAGCGATATGATAATTCTTTTTACTTCAAAGCAGCCATTAAAAAAGGACAATTTTCAGCGCCCGTCTCCGCCTTGATGGAGCCGTGAAGGCTTGCCGGCTTTGACGGGTATTTGGGGTAACTGAGCCGGCTCCTGTCGGCTCTGCGGGGGCTTCGTGTTCCTGATAAATAATAAACAGCAACAGCGAGAGACAGACAGAGAGGTCTCTTTGGTGGGCGAAGACAAATATTTTGAATTGTTTATCAGAGAGAACATTTTTCTAATCAGTTTCAGCGGCCCGCGAGACGACAGCAGCGCCGTTTCAGCCTTCCTCGTTTTCAACGCGTATCCGACAAACAGACAGAAGCCGTCCACTCGTCTTCCTCACCGTCGTGTCAGGTGTTACCACATCAGACGGCCGGGGACGCGCCGGAGCTCGTCCAACCCGTCTCCGCTAACTCTGTTTAACACGAGCTAGCCTGCTAACGTTAGCATGGCCACCGCAAAACATCTGCACGCCGTTCATTCGTCTAATTAAAAGACGTGTTTGTGGGATGGACCGCTGCTTCCTCACTGAGGGGAGACCAGGTCTCCGTCTCTGTCCAAGTTCACTGAATTCATCCAAAACAGGAAGTGCCAGCTCGTCCTGAATAAAACAGATACGACATCTGCATGTGGTGAAGTATGAAATACAATAACTATATATAGAACACGTAGATATACATGAAGAGAAGTGTGATGAATAAACTAGAAACAGGGACATGAAGCCACTGTGAGTCTGTCCAGCTGTCAATCAAACACAGGAAGAGGAAGAGGAACGTTTCAGATCTTTTTTTTTTTTGAATAAATGAGTTTATTGATGTTTCCAGCTTTTACAAATTAAAATACATTTACAGAATCTTTTAAAATAAAAAAGCTCCAGATTCTTTGTTCCATATCTTTGAGAGATAGAAAAGAAACCAGCGAGGTGTTTCCTCGACTCCTGGGACAGACAGAGATCCAGAAATGTAAATAAATTAAATTAATCTTGTACGAATATAAAATTAAATAAGAAAAGGATGGTGACAAACTAATTGAGAGGGTAAATAGACATAACGGCACACTCCTTTATCTCCAGGAGTCCACGTCTGTAGGTGCTTTAATGTCACTGAGTCCCTAAATGTCTCACAGCGTTCGTCTGAAGTCAGTAATCAGCAGGTTCCTCCTCTTCTTGAACAAGGTTACACCTCTACCTCCACCTGCACCTTCTGTGTACTTGACCTTTATGTACACACATATACTATAATTATATACATTTTAGTATATCAGCACATTTCAGTTTCATTGGCATATTTTATTCTGTCGGTACATTTCACTGTGTATATTTATATTTTATTCTGCTTGTATATTTTATTCTGTTTGCACATTTCACTTCCATATTTTATTGTTTATTGTTTAGTATATTTTATTGCCTAAGTATATTTTCATTCTGTTATATTTTTAATTGCTTCACGAATATTTTTTTTATTGCATGTTGGTTTATTTTATTTTATTGTAGTTATCTTAATTTTATTCACTCTTTCTAGTCTTATCTTTCTTACCATCTAACATGGGGGTTGCAACGAAAATTTCATTGACATGTGCAATGACAATAAAGACTCTTGAATCTTGAATCTTGAAGGTTGAGCTTTGCTGTTATTGTTTCCATCATGTTCACTTTGACAAGTCGCTCTTTCCACTGATCTGTGGTCAGTGGTAATGGCTTACACCAGGACACCGCTGTCAGGATATTAAGAAGGGACATTTCAGATCTTTTAAAAATAAAGAACACATTTGACGAACTGGTCGACATCGGGTTGGACGGCAGGCGGGACGAGTCGGCGTGAGCTCAGCTGGACTTTAACAAACACACTGAGTGTGTGTGTGGACGCTGGGTGACGGACAGGAGACGCCTCCCGACCTCTTTGACGCGTATCTTCGATTGTTTATCAGAGAAAACGTTTCTCGTCTCGTCTCTTCCTCTGATTCAGCTGGAAACGATGACGATCAGCAGGCTGCAGGTTTTCAGGGTCTATCAGAGCTCGTTTTTAATACTCGTCTCGCAAACAAACACGTTAAAGGTCGAAAATAGAAACTTCTCCAAGTGCTCATCAAGAGACAACAAGACCTGTCTGAACTCATTTCAGCGTTGTTGTCTTTTTTTATATCCTCCTCTTTTTACTGCCCATCTAATGGCTTATTTATTACATTCATTCTTTATAAGCCGGCTCCTGTGTGGCCTCATTACGACTATAGCACTGCTTTGGAATTCCAGGATAATTATGAGCTTCATTGTTTTAATAAGAGTCTCGGTCAGCCCGGATCTCTGCTACGTCTTCACGGGTCCCGGCGGGAAATATATGAGGGCAGCGCCGGCGCCGGACAGATGGAATCAGACGCACTGCAGGTAAATATTTATACGCCGGCGTGTGAAGGAGGATGCTTGAATCTCATCAACTGTCTTGTAAAAGTGGTCTGATGTGGTGTAAATCTATGCAGCTGTACATCCTCGGCCTTAATAAGTCTGTGATGCAACTTCAGCTCGTCTGATGCTCTTAAATCAAAGCGGCGCTTTCTTCTCATCATGAGGTAACGTTTGGAAACTCAGCTTCGGCTTCGGCTTCGAGCTGATGTGGAGGAAAAATATCACGTCCACGCAGTCCAGGTTCACCTGTAGCCTTACATCTCTAACACGTGTCCTGTCCCAGAGACGCCAACAAAGAACAAAGAGATGATAATATTCACAGGAAATACTAGATTAGAAATGACGACTCTTTTAATAACGAGGCGACATGTGACACATTTAAAAGTCAACATCCGACACAGACGAGCTTTTAAAGGATAACTTTGGTTTTTTACAACCTGGACCTTATTTGTAGCATTAAATACGACCATTTACTCCCCCAGACAACTTTGGTGGCATTTGGAGTCATTTTGAAGAAATTAGCCCCAGAGGAGCGGCGCGTATATCCGTATAATGCGAGTACTCGGGGCATCCATGCGCAGCCTCTATATAACACATAATCTGCAGAAACTCGTTCATATTCCAATATTTAGTTCTGATATGCTGGTGCTATTCCCCTCTGAGCCCGTGGTGGCATGTTATCAACATCCGGCGTCTCTAGGCAACTACCTCTGACGTGGATGATGTCATTACCGAACGCCGGGCGCTGCGAGCAGCCGGCCACAACACGGCTGACTCTGCGGCGGTCGGCTACGAATACGCAATAACGAACCACAACTGTGCCAAACTACAGCTAAACTAGCCGACCGCCTGCTCAGAGGGGAATATATTTAATGCTACAAATAAGGTCCAGGTTGTAAAAAACAAAGTTATCCTTTAAACACCTCACACAGACTTTTACCACCAACCAAATCCTGAACATTCAGAACCACGACTGTGTTTAATCACTGTATTGTAATATAAACCTCTAATTATCTTTAAAAACGTTAAAGCAAGTTGAGCTAACAAAGGTCTGTAAACAGCAGCGACAGACCCACAGATCAGTCACTGCTGTTCATCTCGGATTCGGCTGCGGTCCTTCGTGGGTGTCAACCTTTGGGCAGTGGGCGAGCAGCCGCCAGCCAATAGCATCACGCAGGTGAGGCTGAGACTTTACAAAAAGGTAGCGATCACCTGCCGGACGGGAAGCAGCAGACATCCAAGAGGAAAGTACAAAAATGGCGGCGGAAACTCGAACGAGGCTCGTTCCAGACGGACCTGCACAAGCTCCTCGAATCGGCTGTAAACTGAAGGCGAGTCTTCGTGGACTCCTCCTCCTCCAATCGCGGCGGAGCAGCTGCAGGCGGAGGAGGCGCAGGTTAAACATGTGCAGCTTCCTGCGACGCAACTGGCTGCTGCATTTCCAAACAGCGCTGGGACTCCCCGGTGACGCGAAGTGCCGCATTAAAGCTGATGTACGTCCGAACGTAGCGCGCGGCCCGGCGCGCTCTGACCTCGCCGCTCCCCCTGGAAGCTGCTGCTGCTGCAGTAAACGGTCCTTGGCGTTGAAGGACATCGCCTGCTGTCCGTGATGGAAAGCCAGAAATCGCACAACGATGAGTGTTTTACATGAGCCTGGCGGTCGTGTTATCTAATCGGCCACTTACGGCGAGCGAGGCCGTCTTTGAGTGGATAATGGACGCGAGCCAGTTGCCCCCAGAATCCATTTGTGCCCTCTGTGATGTTGCTCGAAGCGGCTGCACGCACTCGTCCGTCCTCCGGAGACGTCTTAGGAAGCTCGGCGGACTCCCGTGGGACAAACGATCCGTTCTCGATCATCATCATTTAAAGCGCGATCCGAGACCAAGTTCATCTAAACAGGAAGAGCAAACACACACACTGATCCTGGAGCAGCGAGACGCTTCGTCCCGCCGGCCGTCGTCCTGCACACATCCTGCGTGCGTTCTGAGGTCGCCGTGGAAACAACAACACGCTCAGGTGGTGCATGTGTGCAGTAAGCGTGTAGAAGTGGATCAGACTTCAGGTCAGATGTTGATCTGAGGCTGTTTGCTCGACACTTCTGTGTTTGGTTGTTTCACTGACGGTCGTGTGTAAAGACAGAGTTTAAATGATTAATCTGACAGATATAAACAGTTTTCAGGGTTGAATACTGATTAACGGCGTTTTAAAGTTGTAATCAACCACAATCATTTGTTCATTTCCAGCAGCTGAAACGTTTAAAAAACATCTTTATTTTCTTCTTTAATTCATCTTAAAACTGAGACTTTTATTTTGAAGGGCACAGTTCAACGCTTCAGTTTGAAGCTTTCCTGAAGTTTTGCTGACTTTTATTTCTCCTGGAGTGAAGTTTGTATTTTTTCTGAAGGATCTGGAGACTTTCCCGTCAAACAAATGTTCTGTTTTAACACAAAGTCGAAACTTTTACTTTAAACTTTTATTTTTGGCCTCTTTCCTGGAAGTGTGTTTATTGCACTTCTGCTGCCTTTACTTCCTGTTTTGCTTCTGCAGTCTTCCTGGACAGGTGAGTTTTTCCTGGTGTTCACCTGCAGTGTTTGTGTATCTGTGACGTTCAGTCACCTCAAACTGTTTGGATCCATCCTGACGGAGCTCCAGACTCCGAGCAGACCGACTCGTCGTGTCGGACATCACGTGGATATTTGTGAGGAAGATGATGATGATGATGATGATGACCGAAGCAGTTGAGATTTTAGTTCCTGTCAGCTGACCTGAAGAACGGCTGCATCCAGTTTTTAACCTGCTAACCGGCTCTGCTCTCTGTTCACCTGTTGCCATGGTGACTGACCGTCACAGCTGATTGAACTGACTCTGATCAGCTGTTCGGGGTCAGTCAGTCAGGGTTCAGGTCTTTGTTAAACCTGTTTCTCAAACGGGCCTCAGCCGGTTGTTAAAGTGTGAGTTGAGCGGCGGCGTCCTGCCTCTGACTCATTGTCCGGACGCCGTTTAACATTTCGTACACGAGGTTTCGGCGCGCCGCCGTCGGGCCTGTGATTCCAGCGTGCGGCCCGTTTCACCGCCTCCTACCTCACGGCCTTTTCCGTATCTGCGGCGCTCGGCCGTAAATCAGCCAGGCTGCCGCTGCGTCTCCGTCCGCGACCGCCGCGGTCCAAAACGTCTCCCCGTCCGCTCGCTCTGGGCGGGTGCCAGCGAGCGCCGGTCTGCTGAGATCATTAAAGGTATTAGTTACCTCCTCCTCCCCCCACCCTCATTAAACATGCTGAATCCATTTGTTTAGCAAGCAGCTGAGGGAGCGATGGGGAGCTCGCCCAGGCCGGGGATTGATTTATTAACACTGATTCCGCCTCAGAGACCGTCCCGCTGACGACCGCTCCGCTTCAGGAATTTCAATGGAGGCGAGGAAGCTTCGCCTCGCCGGCCGTCAGCGGCCTTTCGTGGACGTAACGTGAAGGACGCAGAATAAACTCTGACTGAATGTACGGAGCTCCGACGCTGCCAGAACCGAACAGAACAGGGTCCAAATGAAGAGAAGCAAAACTAACCAATCAGAATTATGATAATACGTATTATTTATATAACAAATAAAAGTTAATTCATTTCATTCCACTGCATCCTTTAAACGCACATAATGCAGCTCGACAACATATTCTGACCACATGCACACGTCAACATGTACGATTATACAGTACACACACAACACATACACACCAACACAAACATTTTCACTTTGATTCATGATTATTATTATATATTTATTATTTATGATGATTTTGTCCTGATTTTGTCCTAATTTTGACTAACATGTACGTTGTGTTGCGTTCATGTCTCATCATTGTGACTTCTCAAAATGCTGACTCAGTCAAAACTATAAAATAATAAATTAATTAAATAAACTAAGAAAATAAAAACATGAGTCAAATATTATCATCATTTTTACTTTCTCACTGGATGTCTCGTCGTTTCAGTTTCAGTAACTCAAAGTTTGACGGATTCATTGAAGATTTTGAAAAGAGGTTTTTAGTGACGTGTTTTGTCCTCTTGGCGTCCTCGGTCTTCCGTACGAGCGGCGGCTCCATCTGGAGAAGGTGTTTACAGTTTGACTGTCGGGAGAGATGCTACGACATGAGCGATGAAACGCTCTCTGCTCGCCGCAGCCGCAGATGTTTGTGAGATATTATCTTGGAGGGCCGGGGGTGCCCAGCTGTCTTCGCTGATTTTCTCTCCCGCGTTACAGTCCAAGCTCTCAGATATGTTTTATGATGAATCTACATATTTCCTCTCTCCGGGGGGACACACATTATTGGGAAGCACTCGATCTCTGCCTCCATTTCCTGTCGGCTCTAATAGCTTCCAGGTGAGAGGTGTTCCTCGGCCCCCGCCTGGGAATGCTTATTAAAACTGTTTTCCTATTGATACAGTTGGTTTGATACTCACCAGATTTGACAAAGTAAAGATCTCATGTTTGGCGTAATATTACAAGGGAAACATAAGTGAGTTATTTGGCCTCGACGTGCTGGAAACGCAGCGTTGTTAAAGCGCAGGCCCCGAAACCTGAAGCGGGGTCCCTCGGCCGCATTTGGTTTTCATTATTTTTTTGTTGGAGGAATTGAACAATAGCACCCAGGGATTAAGTCATGGGGCGGCCGCGGCCAAGCCAAACATCCTGCCTCCCCCACAAAAATGAAGACAGATGAAGAAGGGAAGCAGGTGTAAAGTGTACTTCGCCTGTTCGTCCTCTCCGGGAGGTGTCGTGCACAGAGTCTATCCCCGAAAACATCTCGCCGAGCTCTGAGGAGGAGGAGGAGGAGGAGGAGGAAATGAAAACAAAAGGCGTTTTCTATGTTCCTGCACTCACTGAACACTGTTAATGGGAACTGTTAAAGGTTTAATGGGAGGAGAAAACGTCTGCACTCCCAGTTTATTAGCCTGTTTCCTACCTGTGTGTGTGTGTGTGTGTGTGTGTGTGTGTGTGTGTGTGTGTGGCCTGTTACTAAATGCATGAAGGCAGATGAGGGGGATTCATGCTTCAGGGGGTTGCAGCGCCAACATGGCGACGGGCCGATCGTAGGCGTGTGCTGAGTTTAAGGTCTCCACACATTTAGATTGTGTGTTTGTGCACAGGTGAGAATCAACATGCAGAGGCTCTTCACGCCTCAGGTGTGTCACGTGGCTCCGCTCGACCTCACTCACTCAGAAAGCTTTAAAAACTGATGACAAATCGTTTGCATGCTGAAAAAACACGAGTCTGCTGGTCAATAAATCTCGTGTTCAGACTCAAAGCAACAACATGTCGGTCCGTCTTTGAATTCTGTCGGACTTCCTGTCTGCGGCTCTCAGCTCTGAGTTCATTGGTTCCTGTAAATCTTTAAAAACACCTCATTAATACGTCGATCAGATTCAGCCGCATGTCGTAGTTTTTATCAAACAAACGGAGGATTGATCCACGTTCGCTGCTCCGAGCCGTGAAGGATCCCTGTTCACGTGTCGGTTTGGACTCTGACCTCACCTATGAAACGGGTTTTGATTGGCAGCTTCTGCTGGAGCCTGATGACTGAGGCTGAACACCTGTCGGAACAGCACACCTGATTCATCCCCAGAGTAACAGCAGTCACCGTTCAGCAGGTCAGAAGCAGCGTCCATAAACCTGCTCCTGCTGAGGAACCCATCCGGAGCTTCATCACAGACTAAACTACTGAGCCGCCGCCTGACTGCACCTGAACCAGGTCCGAACTGTGCAGGGATGTGTTCAGGCGTCCCTCCCAGTAACGAGGAAACTGCTGACCCCTCTCTGAAATATTCTCCCCGCACTGAGAGGAGGTTGAGCAACACATGGTTTCGATGGGCCCACATCAGATTTCCAGTCCTCGTCCAGAACCCCGTCCTTCCCAGGAAACACGGCTGGCGAGCGCGAAGCTTTGGACGAGTGATTTACATACCTCCTCCAGCTCCGAGCCCAGTTGGCGAGGGCTCTGGTGTCATCGCGAAGGCCGAGCCCGAGGCTTTTCCTGTGCGAGATGACTTACAGTCCCCCCGTCAGTCCTGAGCGCTGCTTTATAATCACACACACACACACACACATAAAACCCTGAAACTGGGCCTGCAGCGGTATCACCATGACATCATCAGCGCACAGGAAATGGTCTAATTCTTTAACGTTTAAGAGCGCAGATGTATGGCGAGCAGCAGTGACATAATGTCACTTAATTCCGTTCTTCGCCCAAAGCAAACACACCTGCACTCACTCTGCACCTCCTCCTCCTCCTCCTCCTCCTCCTCCTCCTCCGGCCGATTGAAAAATATTTCAACTATTCGTGCAGTCAAAACATCTGAGCTGTAAAAAACTCTCTTTCTTTCTGCCCCCCCCCCCCCCCTCGTAGCTCTCAGCAGCCGAGGTCAACAGATCCAGCAGCTTCTTCTCACTGAGTCTGAGAGGAAGTCATTTCCTTCCATGTTCTCTGTTTCCTCCGTCACGTGAAGCGGACCAATGACGAAGCAGAGCTGCAGGATGTTTGTTCAGCAGGTGAACTCTGGGGGCGAGGTCGCTCAGGTCACACCTGCACGGCGTCTTTTGAAGGATCCAGTTGGTCCGTTTTAGCTCGTAGCTGTAAAACACGCAGTTCACGGTGTTCAGGACTATTTTCTTACCTGTAGCGCTACCTGCGTTGTTCTGGTGTGAGATCACACCTCTGGTGACTGATGATCATCCACTGACGCGCTGTGAGCAGTTTCATGTAGGAACTATTTTCTTTGTGCCGAACTACACCCGCCAGCCGTATCACCGTGCAAAAAGAAGCTTCGTCTCGCGGACGAGACGTTTCGCCATCTTCACAGAGTGAGACGTAAACACTGACGGCGTCCTCCGCAGATCAGCTGTAACGTTAGCTAACAGCATCATTTAGCTATAAGCTAATCTCCACAAGCTCGTGATGTCACCGCATTAAATGGAAATGTTTAACAAACTTAAACGTAGCATTCATGTAAATAAACTGATGGAGTACTGAACATCGAGCTAACCTAGCCTAGCCTCTGGAACAGCCTGATGTTTCTCATATTTCATTCTGTTCTTCATGGGGTGACGCTTCCTTTTATTTGCCGGGCATGATGGCGTGTTGGCAACTCTGCACAATGTAAAATGATGTTATACAGATTTCAGTAGCATCCTTGCAACCATAGCAACTCCCTCACACCTGTCCGTGTGTGCATGGCGACAGGAGGAGGCGGCGTGGGAACAATTTATGTCTTTTTGTCTTGTCTGTCTGTCCGTCATCAGTTCTCTGGACACGAGACACGGTGTGAAAAGTGTCGACTGTGTGAATCTCACAGTCAGTGAGTGAGAGTGAGACCCTGGTAAGATGCTCGTTGAACAAGAGATGTTATTGGCTGGTAGATGTAACTGTTTGACCAATCAGGAGCAACAGTGTGTGATTCAGAAGGTCGCTGACTAAGACTTTAGGTTGAAACAGTCATTAGTTTATTTGGCTGTTTGTCCGTCTGTCACGCAGTGGTTTAGTTTTTATTCTTTGGTAAAAAATGTAACACGTTTAGTTATAATTGTGTGTGATCATCCAATCAGCAGCCTCTCTTTCCATCGTAACCATTTCCCTTTAAATCTGTCCAGAAGTCCTGATGGAGCATTTCTGAGAGACCGTGTCATCAAAATGTTTCCACACTGTCAACAGTGTCCGTCAGCGATGCAACTCTTCTTCTTCTACTGTCTCTGAGTATGAGTGTGCTTCCTGTTCGTCTCTTCTTCCTGTTCGTCTCTTCTTCCTGTTCGTCTCTTCTTCCTGTTGGGCTCGGTCTGGCAGCTGCAGCGTGGAGTTTGGCCGAGGACGTGCAGACTCAGGGAGGGTCGGGGGTTTTCTTCAGGTGTTTGCTTCGTTAGCCTCGGGCGTCGGTTTCCGCTAACGAGCGCTGTGTATTCAAGAAACTGACTTCGCAGCTCATCAAGCTTGATGCTGACGGTGGAGCGAAAGTTAATTGTGCTTGGAGCGGAGCCTCGGCAGGTCGAACGCTGCCAAACACCCCCGTCCCACCCCCACCTCTCTGCCGCAGACTCTGATACCGGGCTGTTCTGGTCCTCAACGATGAAAACCAGACTTCCTGCTCAGGACTACAGGCCTGATAAAGACCACCGCTGACCTTTAGACTTTAAAAAGCACTTATCACTCTGACAGGAATTTTCTTTTTCTCTCAGCGTGAACGAACGGACGGGACTGAGAGAGAAACTACAAACTTACTGAAGGTCCTGGTTTTTATTTGTCCTGGTCTGCTGATGGTCTGAGCTGTTCTTTGATGGTCATGGGTTGGTCTCGTATCAGGTATACGTGGCTCAACATTTGAACTTAAACACATTCTTATGCAGAAACATGTTCTTTTGAAGTTCGATGTGCAGACTCCTCAGTCCTGGATCCAGACCTCTGCCTCGCCCACGTGGATTTTAGGTTTTACTCTTTCACAAGTAACAGCTCTTAAATCAACACTTCTTTGATCAACACGACAAACTGCTCTTAACAACCTCCACCTCCCTCAGCCGTCACCTGACGTCGACGCCCACCTGAGCGAGAGTCGAAGAGAAGACAAAGATGCAGCAGGAAGTTACTTTGTGTCAAAAACCTCACTTCTTCTAAACGTGATGGTCTCACTCTGTGTGAC
This sequence comes from Chelmon rostratus, assembly GCF_017976325.1. Taxonomy (NCBI): domain Eukaryota; kingdom Metazoa; phylum Chordata; class Actinopteri; order Chaetodontiformes; family Chaetodontidae; genus Chelmon; species Chelmon rostratus. Next base: position 28,718,635 of record NC_055666.1, on the reverse strand, counting down.
ATCATTTCCTCAGGAGATCGTTATCTCTGATGTCCAATCAGAACAAACCTCGAGAATTCCTCTTAGAAACCAGAGAAGAAGACTCTTAAGACCTGAGAATCGTCTCCTCGGACTTGCAGTGATCAGTGATCGTTGTCTGTCACACTGCTAAGTGCTAACAGAGCTGCTAACAGCTAATTCAGCAGAGTGTTAAAGGAAACAGGAAACACAGATTAAACACACAGATATTTTATTCATTTTCATTTCATCCATGTATAATCCATAAAACACCTTCTGTACGTTGGTGTAAACTCGTGTTTCTGCTAAAAAGACGAGCATGTTGGACTTCCTCAGTCTCTCTGGACTGTCTCTCTGCAGACGTCATCAGCTGGTAAAAACTCTGCAGCTCTTCCTGGACGCACATGAAGGAATAATAATTAATTGAAAATATTGAGCACACAAACAACAAAGTTTGAGTCCAGCTCTAAACTCGTGTCTCTGAAGGTTCAGGATTGTGGATTTACAGGATTCCTGACTGTCAACACAAACCTCCGTCTGAAGCCTCCGGAGTCGTCTCGTCCATACAAACCTTGACGGCGTCCTCAGACGTATTTCTCTCCTGATCCCGGCTGATGTTTTTACCTTCTGCAGAGCTCTCGCTCTGACTGAAGGATCGCTGCTTTGGCTCAGAGCTGCGGCGATTGATTCGCATCAGCTCGAATCCAAACGTCAATCAGAGCGCCGTCTTCGCGATCCTCCGCCAACAGTTTCATCATTAACTGCAGTCTTCGGAGGTCGTTTGGAGAATTTTCCCGCTGGATCAACGATGCTGGAAAAGTTTGGTAGTTTAAGAAACTTAAGATGAAACATAAAACATTCTCAGAGTCCACGTCCTCCAGTCCTTTACTGGTCTGTTTCCAGTTTGGAGATGTTTGCGTCACTACATTTATGAGATGGCTCTAATTACCGCAGAGATTCTTCTTTCTTTAATTCGACTTTTATTCTGAAAAGCAGGCATGTTTCAGCCCACTGCGTCCCAGCTGAGCTACATCCTGGTTCTCCTCTGACTGAACTTCTCTGTTAGCTTTACGAGTCTTTTGAGTCTTCATCAAACTCGTGAGGAGGTCAGCTGTTGTTTTCATCATCATCAGAATCAACACCCCAGAGCGCCACATACGGGCGCTCGGACAGGAAACAGCAGATTCTGCGGCTGTCGGTGCCGTTTGTTCCGTTTGTTCGATTCTTCCTACAGAAGTGTTTGTTTTATAGACGTCTAACGAACCTGATGGACGCTGATGGATGGACTTTTATATGTATGTGAGTCACCGGGTGACGTTTGGCGACGCGTCGGCTGTTAACAGCCGAGCGCTTGATGTTCACATTTCCTGCCTGAACTCCATCAGCCTCCCACAGCTAGCTCAGCTAGCTCTCCAACCAACCAATATGGTTGTTTTGGCGTCACAGCAGTTTCTCACGTTAACGCTTTTTAAAGCACCATTATTTCTGCCAAAAGGGGGCGTGGCCTTGGTGCCTGATGACGCCATGCTGATCTGGTCAATGTAAGGCTGCCTGTCTGAGGACGAGTTTCATTCACTGAAAAGAGCTTCAAGTCCTTCAATCAGCAGACAGAAATATGACGAGTTCAGGTCAGAAATGAGAAAATATCTCCAGAAATAAAGATAACTGAGGTGAGAGGAGGTCATGTGACATTAGAGGTGATGCTGCATCAACAGACGTTTCGTATGTTTCGTGTGGCGAAGGCGGAGCTGTCAGCTGATTTCACTGTTTCTAACACAAACTGACATTTCAGTGGCTTCGTCTCACTTCAGTTACTTTCATATGTTAGTCGAGCTTCTTTCAGCATCTCCTCCACTTCAAAGACGCTTCACGTCCTTTCGGTGCTTCAAGTCATTTTCACCACATCTTGAGACGTTTGAGGACAGCAGCAAACATCAGGCGGGGACTTCAAGCCAAATGTAATCTTTATTAGACTGTTTCTGTACAAAAAGCACTGGATCACAGGAAAAAACAAACCAAAAAAACATGCATCTATTTACAGCATGGCCAGAGACGGGAAAGAAAGAAGCCGGGGGGTCGCCCCCGTTCGTATTCTAAAGACATTAATTAAACATTGTGCTTTGATATACTTTGATGATATATTTCATATTTCACAAAGACGCAGAACCTCTGCCCTCTTTCACATTGAAGTAAAACATCGAAAAAAGTACTCTGCAGTTTTTAAAACCAGGACGGTGAGAAGCAAACTTTCTACAACTGTGACCGAAGAAAGCGGCGAGCTGTCGAGACGTGACGGCCGAGGAGTTCACGCCGGCTGAAACGAGGAGTTCACGCCGGCTGAAACGAGCTGCGGCCGTTCGCTCCGCGGGCCGCTTTCATTAGTGTCGCTGAAAAATGGCTTTGCGTAAAGACACCGGGCCGTTCGCCGCGAACCGACGCGCCGGCGTCCGGCGATGCTGTCGGTCCTGCTGGATTTGCATAAAGTCGAAAGTCGAATCCGTCCGAACTCCAGATTCCAGATCCCCTCGCCTTTGATTTTACAGACTGATTTAATGTGTCAGGAGTTAAAGGGACGTCGTTCTCAAACAGAAGTGCTTTAATGCAAACTGTGAAGGAAAATGAAGTTTCCTCAGAATCTTTTAATCATGAGACAGTTTGTGACGTCGTATGAGATCATTTTGATTGGATTTACAGGTCCTGGAATCACAAAATGATTGATTAGAATTGTTCGTGATTATGAGAATTATAATGACGCGACGCTGACGATGCAGTAAACTCCCGGACTGCTGCAGAAGCTTCCTTTGTGGAGATCGATAGACTTAGATAGACTTTTTTAATCTCATAACGGAGACATTTACTGTTCCTGGAGCTCTTAGAACACACGGGGGGGTGGGGGGGTGCAAACAGTGTCATGTTGGAAGGTGCAAATCGTGTTACAGGTAAATCTTTTAACTGTAACAGGTGTTGCTAACTGAAAGGCTAACCGCTAGCGTGGACTTTCAGCTCGACATCATTGCTGCCGATTCAAACCTGATGTTTTTGTATTTTTTTGGGGGGGGGGGGGGCTGAGGGACAAACAAAACCAGTTCTCCCAGTTTGACTGGAGAAAAGCTCGTTAAATCGACAGAAGCGTCGACGCCGATCGCCGCTGTGTTGATAAAACAAAGACTTGGTCGATCGTAAGGCATCAACACGACTTTTAGTTCTTCTAGTTTTCCAGACTTTTCCACGGCGGCGTGGAAGGCGAGCTCGCGTCACGGAACAGGAACACGGTTGCATAAGTAAAAGATCCGGATCGCGTGCGACGACGAGAACAGCACCATCAACGACAACACCAACATCGACGGACGTTTCCTTGAGATCGGTGGCCCAAAGCTCGGTTTGAAAATCCGCTTCCTGTTTTTAAATCGTACAGTCGTTCTCACCAACAAACACAAAGACTAGAACCGGGTCTAATATTAAAATGTTCAAAATATCGTCTTCTAAACACCGAAACCGAGAGATACGCTCGGTCCAAAAGAAGAGTGGAGGAATATTAAGACGTTATAAGCTTCTGAAATATAAAACTTTCACATGACGAGGATTTCTGCCGTCGGAGCGGCGGAGAAAACATGTCGGTGCATATCGTTCTAGCTTTCATCTTTTTTTCGACTTTTGTCTTTTTTCTTTTTTGCTAAGATGCATTGCTCTTAAGTGCCCCAACGAAAATAGTGCATTAAGAAATAACCATGATTATACATTTCACAATAACACACGAAGGACGAGAAGAACCAGGGGAAACACAAATGATGCCGTTTACAAAAAGTTAAATATCGTATCGGAAAAGCGTTTTTATACAAAAGTGATGAAAGCGTTTTTTTTACGTCCTGCTTTCAAAAACAGGGTGAACACGTCATGACGGGTTTTTGTTTTTACAAAAGGGTTAATTCCTCTCACTTGTTCACTCTTTTTACAATATCTAAAAGGTATTAAGACATCAAATGTGTTTACATATATATTTGAGACTATCATTCAGGCCTAAATCACAAAAGGAACTTCCCAAAACATACTTTATAAATACATAGAAAATAAGCACAATCAGAAGAATAACGAGAAAATCTGGTACCTAAATGTGATTAAAACTGCTGCAAGCTTTTCTGGTTAAAATCTACCACTCGACACACCTGCGGAACAGAACTACTGAACCGAGTTTTCCAAATGAGAGACGTCCAAAACAAAAGTCCAACAGAAAATCCAACGTAAAAAAAAAAAAGAAACCTGGATGCGAGAGAAACATCTGCTCAACATCTCCGCGGTTTGTTCCGTCTTCCTTCAGAACATCATCACGTTTTCCTCCTTCGTACAATATGAGACACAAACATCGTTAAAAGCTATGATACAGAAAGGAAACACGTGGTATTCATCGGGGCTCCGGCCTCGAACATTTCTGATTGAAAACCCGTCAAATCCGGAAACCGTCTGACGGTTCGTCCGGATTTGAAGAAAGGTTGATTTTTCCTGGTTTCTGGACTCGGACCGATGCAGGCTCAGAGTCCAGCGGGAGCTCCTGGTCCAGTTTAAGACTGAAGAGACGAAAGCTGCGTGTCGTTGTTTAACCCAAAACTAAATTCTGTTAATATCGTTGATAAACATGATCACAGCGTCTCCGTTGACATCCACTCATTTCTGTATGTGAACATTAATCATCAGACTCTTGACTCTCACAGTGATCATTGATCACAGTGACCAGTCATTGATCCTTGTGAATCTTTTTCTTTAAATCTTTACAGATTTTGGAGTTTAACATGTTTTCATGTGTGAAAATTAAACGGTTCCTCGTGTACATGAATTGAACGAAGCTGATTTGTTGTCGAAGCTACGTCGCTGTTTCATGATGCGGCTTCAGGTTGTGGTTCAGGATTGTTCTGTTTTGTCAGTAATTAACAATTCTTTTTAGTACATGGATGAAATTAGAGGTCTGTCTCTGGTTTCTTCTGGTCGTCTTATGAGTCAGGTTCAGTTAGGTCGGGCCTTATTTGGCGCCTACAGGCTCATGCAGAACTCCATTTAAGAAAAGACTGATTTTAAAAGTCTGCGCTGCATTAACACTTTGACTAAAAATGATGTTGACTTCATGGTTTCAGATTAAACGGCACGTTTAAGACTCTTCTCATTAATGTCACGTTGGATGGAAGTAAACGGAGCTAATGGAGACCTGGGATCAGAGTTTGTTTGATATGAAGATCTGTGATAAAATGTGGAAGACGTCAAATCTAAACCTGATCAAACCTTGCTGGCTCGTTAGCCGATGAGGTCGAAGCTTTTCTCGGTGACGTCGTCGCGGTGACCAGAAGCTCCCGGTGGACACGCCCCCTTCCTGTCTCACAGTGGTTCAAACTGATCTGAGACCTGTTCGGTCTCGAGTTTCATAACTCACACAACATGAAGTACTGCAGACACCTGCCCTCCCACCCACAGTTCAGTCTTCAGCGCTGACCTCTGACCCCCGCCGAGGGGGCGCCGCCTCCGCATGGAGCCGCCGCAGACGTTTGACGCCGACGTCTGCGGCGGCTTCGGCGTCAGCTTGGTGAAGTCTCTCAGCCAACACGAAGACTGGCGGGAAATGAATCGATGGAGAGTCGAACTCTTTCTTCTGGCGTGGCGATGGATTCTGGGTCGTCGGGGTCGGTCGGCCCGGGGGATGATGGGAAGGATTTTTCTGCTGTCGTGTCGTTTCAGGCGGGCAGGGCCATCTGCGCAGGGGGATCGGGGGGGTCTGACAGTACCTGGCTGAGGATCCTCCTCCTCCTCCTCCTCCTCCTCTTCCTCCTCACATGGGCGGGACGATGAGACCGGCCATGGCTGAGAGACGATCAGAGACAAACACGTTCAGTTGGATTTGAGACGTTTTCTTTACAACAAGCAGGATGATGTCTGCTGAACTTGGACCTGAACCTGAACCTGACCCTGGACCTGGACCTGGACCTGGACCTCATCAGTCTGTCCAGAGTCAAACAAACAGGAAGTGCCTCAGTCTCCTGAGGCAGGTGGACAGATTCTGCCATCAGTCACTTGAACGCATCACGTTCGGCTCCTCCATCGTTTCCCGCCGTCTGTTAACGGGCTCGTTAACTGGCTCGTTAACATGAAGTTACTTTATTATTTTTATTATTGAGTTTTCTTAAACTGTCAGTTTACAATAAAAATGAACTTCAGGAGTTTTCTAGAAACGAAGTTCAGTGTCGTCATGGAAACCTGATATTAATGATTGAACTGGTTGATCTAATAGAAACAATGACGACGAACTAACTGAGCAGCGACTGATCGCTTCCTGAATCCTGAAGGTTAACTCGCTGATTCGCTGCTTTAGAATCATGAAAACTTTTACGAACATTTTCAGAAACACGTTGAAATGACGACTTTTCATCTCTCAAATTTAAATCTCCTTCTTGTTAACTTTGATATTTTCACTCTTTGGAAAGATTTGTCCTCTTGTCTGCTTCCAGCAGGTTGCTTCACTCTATCATCAATAATCTCACCTGAGTTTCGGTTTGAGTTTGAAACAGGTTGAATTCTCAGGAACCAATCAAATCTCTTATTTTCTGTGCCAGAAGTTATGGATCAACTTTGACCTTTGAGTGTTTAAACCAGGTCGTAACAAAGAATGGTCATCATTACAGTGACGCTGGACGTCTGTCCGGCTGTCCGGCAGAGGACGGGGGTGCTGACAGGCAGGAGGGGGGGGTGGGGGTGGGGGTGGGATGCTCACCCTGGAGGTTGCTGCCATTGGTGGTGGTGCAGGTGGGGGGCGGGGAGGTCTGTGGCCGCACGACAGGGGCGAAGGCGCTCTTCTGTTTGACTGCAGAAACCATATGGACAGGAGAGAATGAATAAGGGCCTATGGGAGCAGAGGAAGAGAGAGGAGGAGGAGGTGAGGCAGGACGGGGGAGTCCTACAGGAGGAGGTGACGGTAACGAGCAGGCAGGCGGACAGAGGAGGTGAGTGATCGATGGGAGATGAATCATGCAGGAGGAGGATGAAGAGGAGGATGAGGAGGGGATGGGTCCCTGCCTCAGATCGGGCCGAGAGGATCTGGAGGAACAAACATGCTCATCTGGCAAAGTTGATCCATAACTCAGAGGACTTTTATTCTGAAAAACCAACCTGATCCAAGCTGAGAGCAGCAGCAGCTTCATCCACACACACTGCCCAGGTGTGTGTGTGTGTGTGTGTGTGTGGTTCAGTCCCATTCTGTGTGTTCAGGAAGAGATGTTAGCTTAGCTTAGCATGAAGACTGGCAGCAGAGGGAAACATCTAGCCTGCCTCTGTCCAAACTTATCGTATAAAAACAGGATTTTTAAATATCATTTGCAGAGAATGTGTGTTTTTTTAGACAAGATAAGAAAAAAGATGGAAATGTGAACATCTGCATTTCCATGACAACAGACAGGTAGACTCCGCCTGCTGATGAAGAGCATGCAAGCAGCCACTACAGGTGAGGTGTTCATATAACTGAATATTTAGAGTTAAACAGGAGAGATTTAGATGCTCATCAGGTCATAAATAATAAATCATCTCTAAAATGATTCCTCGTATTTTATGTATCAAATTAAATGTTGACGTTCGTTTCGATCATGTCACATGATCTTCATTGACAGAGTTGCCCAGTTGTCATGGAAACCTTCTTATGATTTCTGAATTTTAACACCTACGTATCCATGACAACTGAGTAAACCTCCCCTGCTGATGAAGATCATGTGATGTGACTGAAAGCTCCAGAACAGCTGCCAAACAGAGCGCAGCTGATTCTGAAGTCAACAACTAAACTCTGTGACATCACAGTGACATCACACGACATCACCGTGACCTCACACTGAGCTTCAAACGTGTTGGACAGAGGCAGGCTAGCCGTTTCCCTCTGCTTCCAGTCTTTATGCTAAGCTAAGCTAAGGTGCCCGTCCTGAGCAGGCAGACATGTGACTGGTCTTCCTCTCAGAGCTGCAGACTTCATGAAGCACAGCGAGTCTGTCAGTGACGCGAGGACAGCGTTTGAAAATGGAACTGTAACATGAATGTAGATGTAGTTTATCGCTTCGTGCCAGCAGCGATCAGTGTGTCCTGGACCGCTGCCCCCCCCCCCCCGCTCACATTTCCTCTGTTTGGCTGCTTCTTGGTGTGTTTCTGTCTGTTCCAGCTCATTTTAATGGATTCGGCCCAAAGCGTGAATGCATGAATGCATGAAGGATGCGGTGAGGATGTTAGTGGGGTTAGTGGAGGAGGAGGAGGGGGAGGGGACGGGTGAGGAGGAGGAGGATGGACAGGGGGACAGTCGGAGGAGGGAGGAGGTGAACAATGCGTGGCGGTGTTCAGTCGACACACACACACACACACACACACACACACACACACACACACTCAGACCCTCGGCGGAGGGAAACTGTAGCTCAGCCAGGCGAGATGTGAGCCCACCTTTTGTTTGGTCGCCAGGGACGACAACATCACCTGGCACGGAGACGCAGTTTGAGCTCGATACCTTCTAAACGAGTCTCGCTGAGACCGGCTGAGCTCTTTGATACAGAAGCCAAAACAATGGAGCGATCCCCGCGGGCGACTTTAGACTTCACCGGTCTCCAAAACACACCTGCGCCTTCCAAGCAGCAGCTCGACTCCAGGCGAGTTAATCAGAGCCGAGCGTGAAGTTTCAGAGGAGCGGCGCTGAAAACCGCCGAAGCGTCGACTCGTCTCCTGCAGCGGGAAACGCTTCGCTCTCATTGGCCGTCGTTACTCTGCGGCGTTCGCCGCCCGCATGAGTCCGAGGACCAGGACGACTCTGGCGAACTTCAGGTTGTGTTTAAAGCTTCATTCTCTTCACACATTAATCTTGAATTTCATTCAGGTGAGTCAGGCGCAGTGAACAGAAGCTCGTATACAGAATCACGACACTGATCCTACAGATTTCCTCTTTCTGCTCTTTCATTGGCTGACGCACGCTGATGCTGACGCGTACCTGCTGCAGGATATCAAACCTCAGCACTGACTCACGATCACGTTTGTTTCTCTGCAATCGCTGACGAAGCTTCGACGGCTTTCAGCCAAATTAACTTTCTTCTCTTTTTCATTCCGTCAAAAACGCTGAAATCAAAAACATCAAAGTCGACTTTAAACAGTTTTAATTAAACGTCATTTCAGCTGCTTTCAGGAAACGACGCCGCGACCGCGAACTGACGTCATGACCACAGAAAAGAAGCCCCAACAATAAAAACAGCTGTTTGTTCTTTCACCTGAAGCCTCATCGCTTCACTTCACACACACACGTTTCACATTTCCAAACACTGAAACTGTTTGAAGCTAACTTCCAGCTGTTAGCTGGATTATAATTTAGCCTGTTTTGGTTTTGTGATGATAAAAGTGAAGCGTGTCCGTGATCATTGACTCACTGGCGTAAGCAGAGTTGGTGGAGCCGTTGAGGAAGCTGGGGGATCCGGGCACGCCCAGGTTGGTCATCCCCGCCCCGTATCCGTTCATGGTGGACGTGATGGTGTTGTAGTTGGACTGCTGTGGCGTGGAACTCGGCACGTAGCCGCGAGGGGACACGCTGTTCGAGTTGCGGGAGTAACCTGCGAGGAGGAAACACGTCAGAGTCAGAGAGGCTCACACAGCTGCGGCACCCTGAGCCGGGTGGGTTCAGCCGGACCTGAACCAGGACCAGGCCCAGGCCGAGGTTTCGAGGCGGAGCGGCGAACGTTTAATCTGACGGCTTCACGTACGAAATATACGAATAAAACGGACGTGATCCAAAGCAGATGAAGGTGAAACACAAAGATTGTAGAGAGTTTACTGAAGTCCATGAACCTCCTCGCTGTGACCTCATCATCACGCTCGCCCTTCATCTCTCACCTGGCTGCTGCGCTGCCGTTACTTTAATGCCCCCACCTCCCCCCCGTCCTCCCGCGGACCGACCCTCATCCAGACCCACTGAACACCACTGTTCCCCGCAGCACTCAGCCCGACCTTTAACCCCCCCGCGAGGCTCCCGAGTTCCCACCGACCTCGGGCCGAGCAGAGCCAACAGTGTGCCAAGTAGCGGATTACAGCTCGACCCCCCTCAACCCTCCGCCCTCGTCCGCTTTCCCCCACTTCCTGGTTCGGGCCAACGCAATTCCCAGCAGGAGCGGCCGATGGAGCGCTGCCCGGGACGAGGGCGAGGAGCGCCGGCGATGGGAAACACATGTGGAGGAGAACAGTTCAGGGAGGGGCTCCTCTAAATGTCACGATTGTTCTTTAATAAAGAAGAAACGGGTCCGGTTTTCTGCCCTGTTTGTTCTGGCGTGCTCGCTCCCTGCCCGTCCTCGACCGCAGCGGCGTGGGAAGCACATCCTCCGACCTCACGCCGTTCAGATGGAAACATGTCGAGGCGGATTGGAGGAGCTGCTGGTGAACCGGTGGACGGAGCTGCGTCTCAACCACCAGCTGGTTTTAACTGGAAACCGGACTTTAACGAGCCAATCGGCTCGCTGACAGGTGTCACATGTTTTCACTGAAACAAACAGCTGAATGGACTGAGGGTGTCGAACTGTGACAGTCGGAGACTTCTGTGATTCATTACTACCAGACCTCCATCGGGGGGGCCGAACTCTTGATCTGCTGAATTCTGATTGGCTGTTTCTCCAGACGTGTCGCCGTCTCGTTGTTGTTTGTGTTTCATCTGACGGGACGACGTCACGTCTGTTCTCTCTCATTTTCAGCCCAGCATGATTTTGGGTTTTATAAATAAAATTGACCCGAATTACGAGATACGGAAATCATAATTATGGGATGCAGAAGCCGTAACTATGACGCACAAAGTCATAATTACAAGATGCACAAGTCTGAACCAATAAATCCTGTGATTTCTTCTCGTTGGCTCTTCTGTCTGAAACGGACGCTCCACATTTTTTGGACTGTAAATCAGAGAACGTTGTTTTTATGAAGCAGAACAGTCGCTGTTGTCGAACATTTCTAACGGACGCTTGTTAGCAGAACATCTGGCCACATGTGACGGGACGTCAGAGCTTTCATCCCTGTGACGCTGCTGCAGCTAAACACTAAATTAAAAATGTGGAGGTGGACTCTCGACCTCTGGGACACACAGCTCTGCTCTGTCTGGAGCTTTTGATCAAATCCCTCCGCCTTCTTCGGCGGCAGGAACTAGTTCAGGTGTCAGCGTCATACGTGACCGCCTCTGTGTGACTGAGGCCTCAAACCTCTTCACATGACTCCACCTGAACAAGCTCCACCCGCCGAACACGGCTTCGAAATCTGGTCCAGCTCCAGAAAAAGCGTGTAAGTAAACCTGGAGCTGAGCACAGATTGACTCGTATTGTTCAGGCGGTCCGGAGGCGACCGCGGCGTCCAGTTCTGCCACCCGTCAGCTGTCAAAGTGAAGCAGAAGAACAAAGACAAACTACAGAGGAAGAAAACCGCCGCGCTCGAGGAGAAGACTTGACGGCGAGCTGCTCTGAATTAGCGCAGTAAATTACTCGCCTCGTCCGTCTGATCAGGCCTGGGCTCAGGAGCCGCTGTTTTTATTAATGTTTTAATCACGGCAGATAATTGCGAAGGGCACAAAGAGCCGTTCATACTTCATAACAGCGGGAGGACGGCGGTCAGATCCTCGGTGTAATGTTTCCGACCGGAGAGCCCGACGCACATAAACTACCGAGTTATGAATTTCCAGCTCGCCGCGGCCTCGTTTCCCATGACCTCATAGATTCCTGTAAGGTGTTCGCTGCCGGCCGATGTGAAAAGCAGACGACGGAGGGGTGGGGGCGGGGGCGGAGGGGGCGTCCGGGGAGTAAAAGCAGCTCTATCTGCTTCCTGTCGATGCGTGTTCACAAGCCGTTTGCTGCACGTTCTCCTGAGCGTCCGTGACAGAAGCAGAGCCGACGGCCGAAAGGAAACGTGGAGCTTTACGCTTCACGTCTCCTCATATTTTATCCATTTTTCTTCACGTCAGCATGTTCAGACTCAAAGCGGCAGTCGATGCATCTCCTGACACGTTCTGAGTGTCACGGCCTGACGGAGCTTCTTCCTCTGAGCACACAGCGGCCCCAACAAACGCTCTATTTCCTCCTGTTAGTCTGAGAGAAGCTACACTGAACAGCTGTTTGAGGAAAGGAAACAACTTTCCTAAACATGAAAATACATAATTGTGTTTTTAAAGGTTTACGTCTTCAGTAGGAACCATCGAGCTACAGACAGGAAGTCAGACGGTGCTGATAGTCGGACCAACGTGTTGTTGGTTTGAGTCTGAACATGAGATTTACTGATGGTCAGAAAACCAGGGTTAGAACCAGAGTCTTTACAGGAACGTCGAGAGACAGAAACACAGCGAGGAGGAAAGAGTCAAAGAGGAAATAGAGCAGAACTGAAGAGTCAGGAAGACAAAAGAAGCCTGATGCAGAAAACAAGAAAGAATGCTGCCGTAAGGAGATGACTGTGAGTGCGTGCGTGTGTGTGTTTCTGTGTGTGTGTCTGTCTGTGTGTGTGTGATTCTGTGTGTGTGTGTGTGTGTTTCTGTGTATGTGTCTGTGTGTGTGTGCGCGTGTGTTTCTGTGTGTGTGTCTGTGTGTGTGTGTTTCTGTGTATGTGTCTGTGTGAGTGTGTGTGTGTGTGTGCGTGTGCGTGTGTTTCTGTGTGTGTGACTGTGTGTGTGTGTGTGTGTGTGTGTGTGCGTGCGTCTGTGTGCGTGCGTGCGTGTGTGTGTGTGTGTGTGTGTGTGCGTGTGTGTGTGTGTGTGTGCGTGTGTGTGTGTGTGCGTGTGTGTGTGTGTGCGTGTGTGTGTGCGTGCTCTGAACTTCATGACAAACATCTTTAATTTTGGGACGCTGACATCGACACTTTTCAAACTGCAGAGACAGTTTGTTTGGTGTTTTTCTGCTTCTCAGATACCTGAACCAACAGAGACCAGCACCAGAACCAGGAGAGACCAGGACAAACAGGATGCAGTCTGAACCACAAAACACTGATCACATGGATGCTGCAGGTCTCTGCTGACCTCAGACTCCAGGGAACTCTCCTGAACTGTACTGGACTCTAAGTTCAGTGCGACCTGAAACTGTTTCAGTGGGTTTGCCTGGTTTGTGGCCCCTGGTGTCTGACCGCCCCCCCCCCCCGGCAGATCACGGGTAGCGGCGAGCTCTCACCCTGGTCGGCCTGCGAGGCCTCGGAGATGTTGACGGCGAGCTGACTGCTGAAGGAGTTCACGCCCATCATCCCCGAGTGAGCGGCGGAGCCGGTGAGAGACGGCAGCTGGTTGTGACTGCGGGGGACGCTGTAGAGCGCCTCGGTGAGGTCGGCCGCTCGCTTCAGGATGATCTCCTACAGGTGAGGACGAAGAGGGTTATTAGTGATGGATGACATTTAAAAATATCAGCTGTCGCTTCGACGCTTCAGCTGTGGAGAAACTAGTCCAACATGTCCGTGTGTGTGTGTGTGTGTCCGAAAGCGAGTCAGTCCCCATAGACCCCCACATTAAAATGCTCAACTTCACAGCAGAATTAACGTGTTTACAGCCTGGAACAACTGCTGGTTTTGGTTTCTCATCGTGACGACTGTGCGGGGGCGAATCTTTATATAACTCACTCGCTTAAATTATATTCAGGCTTGAAGTTCTGCATAATTATGGGTGGGGCTGCTTTGAGTGACAGCCAGGCGGTAGGTTTCAGCAACCAGGCTTCATTCAGCCATCACACACACACACACACACACACACACACACACACACACACACACACACACACACACACAGGAAGGAAGATGAATCTCAAACTGGTTTGAGGTCAGTTTTTAAGATGACTTCTTTCTTTACTCCGGGACGGTTGAAGAGCAGAGATGAGGTTTCAGATCTATGACAGGAAGTGAGTCTGTTTAATGTGGAGGTCAAAGGTCAGAGCGAAGCTGCTGACTCACCTGGTTGTTGTGTGGCATCCCATAGAGAGCCTCCACCAGGTCAGCTGCTCGCTTCAACAGCACCTCCTGAGAGACAGACAGAGGGACAGACAGACAGAGAGAGGGACAGAGGGACAGACAGACAGACAGACAGACAGAGGGACAGAGAGTCAGACAGACAGACAGAGGGACAGACAGACAGACAGAGAGACAGACAGAGAGACAGACAGACAGAGACAGGGTTAGTCAGAGCGTCTTGTGACCAGAAGTTGTGTCACCGTCATGAAACCAACATTCAGACACAAACATCATGAGCTCATTGTTCTCTTTGTGACACCACCATGAGAGAAACCCGACACCTCTACACCAGCAACAGAGCCGCTCAGGTAACAAACACCTGCACGGAGGGGAAGCAGCCAATCAGAGCGGCCGACGGGAAACGGCGGCCGGGCCGTCATTCAGACTAAAACCACAGGACTCGACGTCACTGTCACACCGTGTGAAGGAGGAACTGAGAGCGGATCCATCAGACGCCATTCACACCGCCGCCTTCGCAATGACCGCTGATGGAGATCAGCTGGAGAGGTGGAGGGATGAAGGGATGAATGTAAAGAGAGGGAAAGTCAGCAGGAAGCCATTAAAACACACACACACACACACACACACACACACACACACACACACACACTCTCTCTCTCTCTCTCTCTCTCTCTCGCCCGGGGCTGTTTTCCCATCAGCCCACAGGAGAGGAAGCGTCCAATCTGAGCGCCTGCAGCGCAGCGGGTCGCCACGGCGATGGCTGTTAATAATGATAACAGGACTAATAAATAGATAAATACACACACACACACACAGGAGGAGGATGTGGGGGTCAGAGGAGGAGGAGGAGGAAGAGGAGGAGGAGGATGTTACAGGACAAACAGTGAATGAGAACAGAGAGGAGGGAAAGAAAGAAAAGAGGGAAGGAAGGAGGGAAAGTAAAGGAAAGGAGATGAATGACAAGGAAAGAAGGAAACAAAGAGAAGCAAGAAGGAAATAAAGGAACAAAGAGGAAGGAAAGGAACAGACCTGAAGGAAGAGAAGACGAAGAGAAGGTAAACAAAGTCCCAGGAGTGTGAACGGAGGTGTGTTTTCACACCACAGCTGCAGGTGAAAACACATCTCACACAGAGAAACCTGAGGATGATCAGCTGATGGAGGAGACAACAGAGAGGAGGGGGAGGAGGAGGAGGAGGAGGTGTGGAGTCCCCGAGGAGCAGCAGTGGGGAGGTGGAGGCCTCTGCTGGAGCTCCCCGAGGTATTACAGCATCGAGGAGGGCGAGAGACACTCGCACACACTCAGAGAGAGAGAGCGAGTCAGAACATGTGACGTCTGAGTCTTCTCTCATCTTCATCAAGTCACCACTTAATGTCAAATAATTAACGACAGAGAAGAAGAAGAAATGTGGCTGAAAGCTCAGGGTCCTTTGAGCAGGGTTAGTTCACAAAGCACCATCATCATCATCATCATCATCATCATCAGAGGATTCAACTCTTTGATATATGAGCTCAGTGTGAGATTAAAGGGACAGTCTTCATCGTTCTGTACGACGTCCAGCTGTGTGCTGTCTCTTTACGAGCAGCTCGTCACCTGCACTCACCTGTCCTGAAGGAGCAAAACCAAATAAAGACCCGCTGTACGATTCTGTGGTACTTTTACTTGTTCTGGAGTATTTCACAGCAGTAACAGACCTTCTCCACCTCTGACTGTTGACGTGTAGCTGACCCAGAAGTCTCTTTCTTACGGGAGTCTTTGAACTGAGCATTAGAGATACAGCAGCTGTAAAGCTCACAGGAAGTGTTGGCTGTCAGAGCGAATCACCTGCTGCTCCGTCACTTCACGGCTGCTCAAAGTTTGTTGCTCAAATCTGTGGTTTTATTTCTGCGGGTTCCTGAAGGCGGACTGTGAGCTGCTCTGGTGGGGAGATCATCACAGATTTCTACTCTGCTTTCACTTGAAACCTCAGCAGCGTCCAAACAAACGTCTCCTGTGACTCAGAAGAAACCGTCACCATTAACCACATTGTTTTCCTCCCGGCCAATCAGAGTGCTGCCTCGCTGCTGGCAACCAAGTGGCCTTCCACACACACACACACACACACACACACACACACACACACACAGAGAGAGCTTCATTTCCCACGACAGACGATGACCTCGAAGGAGACGATCCAGCACACTGAGATGGAAACAGAAAAACATTTGAGTTTTTTCTCCTCAGACTTTTCTCGCCCGCTGACCTGGAACACGCTGCAGCTCACAAACTCTACGTTTAACGTTTAGATTTTCAATAAACAGTGAAAATGTTTACTGGCAAACATTCACTGTCATGTTTGTCCTCTGTTCTGTATTTGTTGACAGATGATTCGACTGTTTGGATTCAGATTAAAAGTCTGTTCTGCTCTCAGCTGTTACACAGCAGCCACGTTCGATTTTCCCACAGCACAGCTCATCAGTGAATGCATCATTTTTTTCCTCCACAGGTGGACCAATCCTTTTGGTTGAATTCAAAGTCCAGCATCTGGACCTGAAGCCCAACCAGTCACACAGACCGCGATGTGTTCTCTGCAAGCACTTCCAAATCTATGGGATAAAATGCACCAGGAGACAGGAACCAGAACCGACTCTGAACTGTTCTGAACCGGACTGATGCTGATCATTTATGTGAAGTGTTACAGAAGAATTTAAAGGATAAATGAAAAGAATTCAAGTCAAACTTAACTTTGGAAGTCTGCACACAGTTCACTTAAAGCACCTCATGGACTTGGACAGACCTCAGTGCTGCCAGACCTCCGGGGACGGCCGGATACTTGATCTAAGCTGGTGAATGTAATTCTGTGTCCAACAGAAAACCTGAACAGTGAACGCATCACTGTTCAGCTGTTGACGCTCTCTCAGCTTGGAAGCCATGTTTGTTGTTTCCTGGAGAACTCTGTAGTCCACCTGCTCAGCTACAGGAAGGGTCCAATGTTTCATTGAATCCTCTTGTTCTTTGTCTCTAGCTTAGCACAAAGACTGGAAGCAAGGGGAACTGTTCGCCTACTTTAGCCCAAAAACTGGAAAAGCGCTGTGAACTGTTAGCCTAGCTTAGCATACAAACTGGAAGCAGGGGGAAACTGTTACCTAGCTTAGCAGACAGACTGAAAGCAGGGGGAAACTGTTGGCATAGCTTAGCATACAAACTGGAAGCAGGGGGAAACTGTTAGCATAGCTTAGCAGACGGACTGGAAGCAGGGGGAAACTGTTAGCATAGCTTAGCAGACGGACTGGAAGCAGGGGGAAACTGTTAGCATAGCCTAGCAGACAAACTGGGAGCAGTGGGAAACTGTTAGCATAGCTTAGCAGACAAACTGGAAGCAGTGGGAAACTGTTAGCATAGCTTAGCAGACAGACTGGAAGCAGGGGGAAACTGTTAGCATAGTTTAGCAGACAGACTGGAAGCAGGGGGAAACTGTTAGCATAGCTTAGCAGACAGACTGGAAGCAGGGGGAAACTGTTAGCATAGTTTAGCAGACAGACTGGAAGCAGGGGGAAACTGTTAGCATAGCTTAGCAGACGGACTGGAAGCAGCGGGAAACTGTTAGCATAGCCTAGCAGACAAACTGGGAGCAGGGGGAAACTGTTAGCATAGCTTAGCAGACGGACTGGAAGCAGGGTGAAACTGTTAGCATAGCTTAGCAGACAGACTGGAAGCGGGGGAAACTGCTAGCATAGCTTAGCAGACGGACTGGAAGCAGGGGGAAACTGTTAGCATAGCTTAGCATACAAACTGGAAGCAGGGGGAAACTGCTAGCATAGCTTAGCAGACAGACTGGAAGCAGGGGGAAACTGCTAGCATAGCTTAGCATACAGACTGGAAGCAGGGGGAAACTGTTAGCATAGCTTAGCAGACAAACTGGAAGCAGAGGGAAACTGTTAGCATAGCTTAGCAGACAAACTGGAAGCAGGGGGAAACTCCTCCATCTGAGGAGAAAGAATCAACTCAAGAACTGTGATTTGTTGGATCAGTTTGTTTAATTCTGATCATCCAGAAGGTGAATCTCTCAGTGTGACATCATCTGGACTGTGTGTGTGTGTTTGTGTGTGTGTGGTGAATGAATAGCCTTCTGTCAATCAAACCCCTTGTAGCATCTCTCTCTATTGTAGGACAATCTGTCAGCCTGCTACTGCCAACACTGTGTGTGTGTGTGTGTGTGTGTGTGTGTGTGTGTGCTTCCCTCCCTCTCCTTTCCTTTTTTCCTTTTACTTATTCCCTTCCTCTGCTTCCCTTCCTTTCTAGTCTTTTTCTTCTTTACTCTCTTTTTTCTGTTGTTCATTTCGTTTCTCATCTTTTTCTTTTGTCTTGTTTTTTCCTCCTTGCCTCATTTTATTCTTCTTTTCTATCATGCGTTGCCTTTCTCTCCTTCCTTTCATTCCTTTCTTTACTTGCTCCCTTCTTTCCTCCCCCGCTACTTCTCCTTCCTTTATTCTTTCATTCATTTTGATTTGAGTTCGTCTCCTTTCATTTTTTAAGAGTCCCAGAGTCAGCCGTCCTCACTCAGGTGAAAGGACGAGTCTCTGCCACTGTGTGTGTTTGGTTGTGTATATCTGTGTGTGTCTGTGTCTATGTGTGTGTTTGTGTGCGTGTGTGTGTTCCTCCTCTGGCTTCATTAATCTCCATTAGAAAACAGAAGTTAGTTAATGTCTCCTTCGCTCGGCTGCAGCAGCGAGACGCCACGAGGCAGCAGCTGCCCGTCACACACACACACACACACACACACACACACACACACACACACACACACACACACACTGTTACTTACACATACCGTACATGCAGAAACACACACCTGAAAAATACAGCTCACAGACACTGAAGCCTCACACACAAAAGATCTTGGCTCTTTCTGTGTGTGTGTGTGTGTGTGTGTGTGTGTGTGTGTTCCCCTTCTATTTTCATTAGGTCCTGACAGACACAACAGCCTTCTCAAGTTAATGACGCCTCCGAGGCCTCGCTGCTGGAGCGCTGCTGATGCTCAGTGTGTGTGTGTGTGTGTGTGTGTGTGTGTGTGTGT
Source organism: Chelmon rostratus (assembly GCF_017976325.1). NCBI lineage: Eukaryota > Metazoa > Chordata > Actinopteri > Chaetodontiformes > Chaetodontidae > Chelmon > Chelmon rostratus. The sequence goes on along the minus strand of NC_055666.1, from coordinate 28,699,637 downwards.
GTGTGTTTGCTCATTTGTACTTGGCCGCCACTCTCTGATCTGTGAATCAGGCCCTCTAACTGCTGCAACTAACCAAAAAAAAAAACAACAAACAACCCACAAATCCACCACAGAAGAAGAGCAGCAGCGTCGTTACAGATCAATGACTCTTCAATGTCCTGATCAAATACATGAATATACAAATAATACTGCAATTATTATCAGTATGGTACTCTATCTATTTATCTATAGGAGTAATGATTGTCAAACACAGCAGGTGAAACAGGACATGACATGATAGTTCATTACCTGTACCTCAAAGAGTACCCCAGAGTACTACCTGTATCTCAGTACCTCAGTGTACTACCTGTACCTCAGAGTACTACCTGTACCTCAGAGTACTACTTGTACCTGTACCTCAGTGTACTACCTGTACCTGTACCTCAGAGTACTACGTGTACCTCTGTACCTCAGTGTACTACCTGTACCTCAGAGTACTACCTGTACCTGTACCTCAGAGTACTACCTGTACCTGTACCTCAGAGTACTACTTGTACCTGTACCTCAGTGTACTACCTGTACCTCTGTACCTCAGAGTACTACCTGTACCTGTACGTCTGTACAGCCTCCCAGGTATAAAGTAGCTTTTAATGTGATGGACGAGCAGATTCTGGAGATCTCTCCACAGCGTCCGTTCTTTCTTTCTATTCGCTGCCTGAGTTTCAGTCTTTATGATGATCAGCTGTGAAGTGAAATCTCAGAACTGTGTCTTTAAATTCAGACTTTAAAACACAAACAACAGAAGCGTCTCTGTGTCGGCTGCCGGTGTTTCTCCTCCTGCTGCACGAAGCCGAGTGGATTTCTGTGTTTCTGCGGCTTCAGGTGTCGTTATCTGTCAGAGTCTAACTGCCTCCACGCTGCTACGATCTACACATCCCATTCACACCATTACACACACATCTGCTGCTCAGCCACACCCCACACACACACACACACACAGACACACACACACACACACACACACACACACACACACACAGACACACACACACACACACACACACACACACACACACACACACACAGACAGTGCCATTGGATTCCTGTCAGCGCGAGTGCCGGCAATCAGAGCGCTGGGCGCTTTAACGGCGCTGAAAGGCCTACCCCGGTCGATACGGTAATGCACTGGCTCCCGGTTATCATCATCATCTCTTATCACTGACCCACACCTCCGAGAGGGGGGAGGAGGGGGAGTCCGGGGAATGTGGGAGAAGAAGATGGAGGAGAGAGGGACGGGAGATGAGGAGAGGAGGGTCTCTGGGTGTTTCCCTTCAGCTGTGAGGAGATGGATGCGTTGAGGGGAGGGGAGAGAGGGAGGGCGGGAGGAGACGGGGTCACTGGACAGCTCAGAGACGGAGGCAGCTGATTGGATGGTGATGAGTTAGTGCTCATACATCTGGTTGATGATTGGCTGACAGAGGACGAATTGGTCACCTGACATCTGAAGGTTACGAGCAGTGATACACAAACAGAGGAGCATCATCTGTCCCACTTCAATCAACTGAATTGATTGATTATTGATTAAACTGTTAAACTGCAAGAAAACAAGATATTTATGATCTGTCTCACACAAATGAGACGTGGAAACCATTAAATCTGCTTCTACATGTACCTGTAACATACCTGAACGCACCTGTAACATACCTGAACGTACAAGTGACATACCTAAACGTACCTAAATGTATCTGAATGTACCTGAATGTGCCTGAACATACCACAACGCACCTGAACGTACCTGTAAGATACCTGAACGTACCTGAACACACCTAAACGTACCTGAACGTACCTTACGATGTGTCTTCACACCTTTTTGTGTGAAAAAGGTGGACTGGCCTTAAAGTTTGAGCATCATGTCAGCAGAATCTAAAAATAAACACGAGGCTGTTTGTCTCATCTGATAATCTGACCAATTCGTCTCCCTGTGAAGTTCATCCTGGGTCATAAAGCAGACAGAAATTAAAATATAAGAGAAGAGAGAATATTCACAGGAAATTAAAACACATTCCTGCAGTTTGATAATTCATTTAAATTGGTTTGAATCCAACAGCTTAATATTTCTCTCTCCTGCTCTGATTAACGATCATTTATTACAACGTCTGCAAATGTTTTCAAAGTAAAATAAATGTGTGTCTGAACGCCATCTGGGTCTTAATTATCACTCTGAGACTTTTTGAAGGAGTAACATTAGAATTAACTTTAATTCACACATCACGAGCACTGAGGCAGCACGGTCAGGGTGTTTTCTGTGACGCAGGTGAAGTGTTTGTATCATTTTCTCATTAATAAATCTCATGTTTACACATCTCTCAGTACTCTTTGACTTCCTGTCTGTGGCTCTCAGCTCATTGGTTCCGATAAGTTTCAGTAATTTCTTCAAACAGCTGCTCACTGAAGTTTTTATCAGACAAACAGGAGGAAATAGAACGTTTGTCGGGGACTATTTTCAGCGGCGGATGAATCCACATTCGGTTCTGTAGTGAGTGTTTGTGGCAGGAGGACAGTGTGTGTGTGTGTGTGTGTGTGTGTGTGTGTGTGTGTGTGTGTGTGTGTGTGTGAGTCAGAATAAACTACAGTGTGTGTTCATGGTGATGAAGGATATTGATGAAGCTGAAGCAGATCTATCAGCCTGTGGTACTCACACAGTACCTGTCAACAGATTCACGGTTGGTCACTGTTAACCAATCAGGTGACCTCAGGAGAGATCACAGGTGATAAAACATCTGACTCTTGAGACTTGTTCAGGCGCCACTACAACAATAAGACACCAGTCACATGACCACTGCAGGCAGGTGAGCTAGCTGCAGCACAGGCAAGCTAATGTGCCAGTGGACTGTCTGAAGGTGGAGTTAAAGAACAGAAGAAGAAGAAGGAGAAGAAGAAGAAGAAGAAGAAGAAGGAGAAGAAGAAGGAGCCACCAGCAGAAACTAAAAATAAAGAGTTTGATGTGAGTGGAGCAGAATGGAAAACATCCACCTACACAGTGAGCTACAGGGAGCTCACAGGTGGAGAGAAACTACACCCACTCTCCTTCATCCTCAGAGGCTCTAATCCACTCAGCACGGAGGAGGAGGAGGACTGAAGAGGAGGAGGAGGAGGAGGAGGAGAGAACAGGAGGAGGAGGACTGAAGAGGAGGAGGAGGAGAGAACAGGAGGAGGAGGACTGAAGAGGAGGAGGAGGAGAGAACAGGAGGAGGAGGACTGAAGAGGAGGAGGAGGAGGAGAGAACAGGAGGAGGAGGAGGAGGAGGAGAGAACAGGAGGAGGAGGACTGAAGAAGAGGAAGAGCATAGAACCTTGGACACTGAGCATAAAATGTGGAGAAAAGGGAAAATGTACAATTTTGTAAATCCTAAACTCCTCCTTTCCTACCTCCTCCTCTCCTTCTTTACCTCCTCCTGTCCTTTCCTTACCTCCTCATGTCCTTTCCTTACCTCCTCCTCTCCTTCCTTAGCTCTTCCTGTCCTTTCCTTTCTTAACTCGTCCTGTCCTTTCCTACCTCCTCCTGTCCTTCCTTACCTCTTCCTGTCTTTTCCTATCTCCTCCTGTCCTTCCTTACCTTCTCTTGTCCTTTCCTTCCCTCCTCCTTTCCTTTATTACCCCTCCTGTATTTCCTTACCACCTCCTCTCCTTCCTTACCTCCTCCTGTCCTTTCCTACCTCCTCCTCTCCTTCCTTAGCTCCTCCTGTCCTTTCCTTACCTCCTCCTCTCTTCCTTACCTCTTCCTGTCCTTTCCTTACCTCCTCCTCTCCTTCCTTACCTCCTCCTGTATTTTCCTCCCTCCTCCCTCCTCTTCTCCTTCCTTACCTCCTCCTCTCATTCCTTACCTCCTCCTGTCTTTTACTACCTCCTCCTCTCCTTCCTTAGCTCCTCCTCTCCTTCCTTAGCTCCTCCTCTCCTTCCTCCTTTCTGCGTGTTGTGTTTGGAGATAAAATCCAGAGAAAATAAACTGACCTGCTAAATAAAAAGAGAAATTCTGCTTGTGTTCTCGGAGAACACAGTTGGTGAGTTTGGTTGGTGACTGCCGTCGTGGGGCCGTACTGTGAAACACTAAATTACTGCAGTACTAACAGCAGAAATATTCAACAGTATTATTACTTTTTAAACAGAATCGGCGTAATGGACAAAAACGAGCTGTGAATAATTGATATTTTGCAGGTTAAATCGGGTTCTTCAGTGTAAACAAAAACCGATTCCTCCCAAAAACCCCTCTCGGAGGCTGCGCCTCGTGACCTTGCCCTTCTTCCGTGCGTCTCTTGACATATTCCTCCTTTTTTCCCCTCCTCCCTCCGCTTTCTCTCCTTTCTTCCATTGGTTTCCAGGGGCTTAATTACGGGGGGCCGGCTCTGTGGTTGAGGAGGTGCTGGGCGAACAGGGATCAGTGTGACCCTGGAGGAGAAGCCATCAGACAGCAACCTTAACAATGATAAATCACCCTGAGCAGAGCTACAGATACAGCCGCCGCCCCGCTGATCTCTATAAAATATGGATGGGGCTGCGCTCTGCGCTGCGCTGCGCTGCGCGGGAGGAGCTGAGCCGCATCGTGCCGGATCTCCAGATTAGCGATTATCAGGCGGAGCGGTATTCTAATGATGTGGGACATGGTGGGGGTTAATTCCATTCACAGGAAATGGATTGAAATTCAGCTCATGAATTGAATATTGCTCATTATTCTCAATGAGAGCAGGAAATCTCCTCATTCATGAAGTGGGCTGGAATTAATAATCCCCGAACGGACGGACGCCCCCCCGAGTCTGGATTGGGGTCAATGATCAGAGCTAAAGGTGCACGCGCAACACGCCAAACACGGTTAATCTCCACCTCATGGTTCACAAATCAGCAGGAAAGATGGAAAAAAGGGCAGAAGTTTGATTTTTCCTGTGAAACTTCAGTTTACAGTCGTGTGTTTGAAAGGTTGGCTTGTTTTTCACCACTGAACGTCCCTTATTTCACAAAAATCAACATGGTGCCATCGAACAGCCTCCATCTTTATATGTAGAGAACAGAAGCCCTTCATTTCTACCTTAAAAGACCCTCAGCGGTTTCATATCCAGTTTAAGGTGGAAATCTGCTTCTCACAACACTTTAGGCATCATTTCCCAGATTTGAGGGAGCACAGGTTTCTGCCTGTCTGTCCGTCTGTCTGTCTGTCTGTCTGTCCGTCTGTCTGTCTGCCTGTCTGTCTGTCTGTCTGCCACACTTCAGACAGACAGGCAGCTAACAGGGAGCGAGGCCAACTGGTCACTGATGACCTCTGGGGTTTTTCCTGGATCAGGTTCAGGACTCTAATTTCATTTCCAGTCTGGCTCGGCTGCAAGCGGACACCTCAGCGCCCGTCCGGCAGACTCGGAGAGGACACGTGCGGCCAGAGACGACCTGCAGGACTCGCCGCTGCCGCCCTCTGTCGCTTTAACGCCCCTGCTTCTGTCTGACTCACAGGTACGTCAGCGGACAGGTGGACACATGCTGCGGAGACGTGTCTCTTTGTTAGCTAACAGGATGTGAACCAGACAGACTCTGAGGTGGATCTGATGAGTCTTTGTGCTAAGCTAGGCTAACCAGCCTGTGTTTGAGGTGTTTCCAGAGCAGTTTTCCTTCTTTCAGATAAAATCAGCTTTGTGGTTTGTCTCCATGTTCGCCTTGTTTCAGTGAACGGTCACACACACTCTGCCTCGACACCCACAATCCTCCACCCGGCGCCCCACGAGTCCATCTGCCCCCCCTCCACCCGAACATCTCTGTCCAGCCCTCCTCCCGTCCGCCGCCGAGCGCCGGCAGGTGAAAACAAAAGAGAAGTGACAAGCCCAGTTAACCCGTCGCCGCTCGGTCACGTGATCCCCGCCGCCGACACGCCGCCCCCGCCGCCCGCCAGCCGACAGCTCAGAGCGCCGCTCTTCCTCTCGCTGATTTTCTCTCTTGTCCAAAACGTCTTAGAGGAAAAGATCTGTGGTCTTATTGAGTTTTCTTTGAATAAATAAATATTTAAAAGGCGGCGAGGAGGGCGGGGGGCGTCTGACGCTCCACTCTGGCTGCAAATCAGGCCATCAAAGGGCCAGACAATGTGCGCTCACTATTAGTATCAATTTACAAATAAACTGCTTTTTTGGTGACTGGATCTCCGATGTCAGATTTTGATAAATGGTTTCAATTTGGCAGCTGCTTTCGAGTGTCAGAGCCCATCTGACGCTCGCCGGCCGCCGCCGCCGCTCGCTGCCTCAAAGAATCTGCCTCAGTTAGCCTCGCAGCCGGCAGCCGCCAAAATAATCTCTTCATACTAACCAGGGCAGGTGTGTGTGTGTGTGTGTGTGTGTGTGCATACAAATGTCTTTCTGTGGGTAAATATTGAAACCAGGATCCAGATTTCACTCCTGATGTTTTTCTACACAAATCTTAAAGGAGCTTCTGTGTTTTTTAACAACCAATCACAGACACTTCCCCTCACCGTGACTGCGCCCCACAGCCGGCTGTTGTTTAATAGATTTTTAAATGTGCTTTTTCCTTCCAGGCAGCTGCTTTCCTTTCCTTTCCTTTCCTTTCCTTTCCTTTCCTTTCCTTTCCTTCAGTCCAGATCTAAAACATCCACCTGCTCAGATTCCACTGTAAATTCATGTGGTGTTCGTCTACAAATAAAGATTTTTCACTAATAATCTGCAGATGAATCAACTGAGTGTTCTGCCTGTTCTTCAAATATAAAAAATAAAATAATAGTATATAAAAACCAATAAGAAGATGATTTTACTGTGATGAGAACAGAGAAAACAGCAGAGAACGATTCACAATCTGTTAATCAGTGATAAAAAGAACTGATTCATTTTCTAATTGTAAACCAGTCTGCACTGAACCTGCATCCATGGGAGTGAACGAATGAATGAATGAATGAATGAATGAATGAATGAATGAATGAATGAACGAATGAACGAATGAACGGCTCACTCAGCAGACAGACAGGAAATGAAACTGCTGTCAGAGCTTCCACTCATTCAGCAGCTGCACGTTTCAGGTTCTGATCAGAGAACGTTTGATGGACTGTCGCTTCACTCACATGCTGACGTGTGACTGTGTTATTTTACTGAATTAAAAACAGCAACAGAAGGAGGAAGTGAAGGAGGAAGTGACGTCTGGGGACTCGTTTATTGATCCACGTGGTATGAAATGTGTTTGACGACACACAGTTTAAACCTGCTCCACCTGGAGGTGGATGAGACGATCATCTGATACTTACACCGACTGCTCTGTTGCTCATTATTGTCGGTCAAATGTCAGTTTTTCTGCCATTTTCTAAAAGCGGCCCAAAAACAAACATTTACCGGGACAAGTGAGTGAGATTCAAGCCCCGACGAGCCGATCGGCTCTCCTCACCTGCACCTGACTCAATGTTCTTCGTCATCAGGTCATATTTAACATCATGGCTTCCGTCGCTGAGACTCAGCCAGCGTCTCGCCTCCGTCCAAAGCTTCCTCCTCGCCAGCGGAGGGGAACAGAAAGCAGCCAGCAGTGGCAGGAGTTCTCCCTCAAACAGCTGTTTCCTGTTTGAGGGATCGGGAACAATCAGCCCGCTGGCAGCGAGGAGTCGCCGGCGGTGCCAAGAGCGTACCGAGCAGAACCAACAAATCCAATCAGGCAACTCGGTCCTGCGCTGCAGGAAATCATACGAGGAACCTTAAACTCGTGCGGTGCAGGTGGTCTACGGCTTCTCCAGAGGGACAAACAGCCACTTCAGCTTTAATTCAGCCTTTAATGTGGCTGTAAAACCTGATTAAACAGGCCGAGTAGCAGCCGCGCCGACTGACAGGTGCATTCTGGGACTTACCTGGCAGACAAAACAAAGTTCACTTCCTGGCCTTGAATGGGACCTCTGACCTCTGACCTCTGACCTGAGCATGCAGCAGTGAATTAATGACTCGTCTCCACTGACCTTAGGTAACCTCTCGGGGTCCCCGGGGTGGCGGGGGATGACCTTCTGTAGCCTCTGGAAGCCGTAGTCGATGGTGGGCTCGTTCAAGGCTGCGGGACGAACAGAGAGACGGACGGTTAGGACGAAGACGAGCCGACACACAGACGAACACGCTGACGACGCCCTTTTGCACACCGTGCTGCAGGTGGAGGGCGGCGCCTCGCTGCAGGACGCTATGACATCATCACGTCTGTCGTCACAACCTTTAATACGCTGAGTTCAGCGATTTTCATTCATAAACAGATAAAACCGTTTATATCAATGTTCATATGCATGTTCACCGATACCTAGCTGCTGGTTACCATGCGCCTCATTAGCATACTGGCTCTTTATTGGTCGTTACTAAGAACTCGTTAACGCCTCATCCTGTTTTTTATTAACATCATCACTCGTCTCTAACAACATCCTCAGTTACTATCAATAAGCAGTGATCAGGACGTTATTGACTCTTTATCTGACAGTGGAGCTGGACGGAGACAGGAGAGGGGACAGAGGAGCCAGGAGAGACAGAGGAGACAGAAAGGAGACAGGAGAGGGGACAGAGGAGCCAGGAGAGACAGAGGAGACAGAAAGGAGACAGAGGAGACAGGAGAGGAGCCAGGAGAGACAGAGGAGACAGAGGAGACAGGAGAGGAGACAGGAGAGGAGATAGAGGAGACAGGGAGGAGACAGGAGAGGAGACAGGAGAGGGGACAGAGGAGACAGGAGAGGAGATAGAGGAGACAGGAGAGGAGACAGGGAGGAGACAGGAGAGAGGACAGAGGAGACAGGAGAGGAGACAGGGAGGAGACAGGAGAGAGGACAGAGTAGACAGGAGAGGAGACAGAGGAGATGGGGAGGAGACAGGAGGGGGGACAGCGGAGACATGGGCTCCTGCAGTAAAAGGACTTGTACTAGGGGAGTTTTCAGGGAGGCCTGACTGGGGGACGGTGCTGGGGGACGGTGCTGGGGGACAGTGTTGGGGGACAGTGTTGGGGGACGGTGCTGGGGGACAGTGTTGGGGGAAGATGCTGGGGGACGGTGCTGGGGGACAGTGTTGGGGGACGGTGCTGGGGGACAGTGCTGGGGGACAGTGTTGGGGGACGATGCTGGGGGACGGTGTTGGGGGACGGTGCTGGGGGACAGTGCTGGGGGACAGTGTTGGGGGACGGTGCTGGGGGACAGTGCTGGGGGACAGTGTTGGGGACAGTGTTGGGGACGATGCTGGGGGACGGTGCTGGGGGACGGTGTTGGGGACAGTGTTGGGGACAGTGTTGGGGGACAGTGTTGGGGGACAGCTGGATGTGGTCATGCTCATGGTTCTTTGTACTGAGTAATAAAGACAGGGGCTAATGAGAGGCTGGTTAACGGCGAACATGTGAGTCGTCAGATGAACTGTTGCTTCACTGAATCCTCCAATCAGGAAACTCTCAGGAAGGAAGGAGCAGCTGATTGGTCATGAAGACGTGAACGACCAGCGTTCACCTGGTGAAGCGGCTCAAAGGTAGAGAGGTACAGTAAATGTTGTTGATTTTAGCTCCAAAAGAAGGAAGCTGGTGTTTTCTGGCTCCTCCTGTCAGATCCACGGTTTATTTTACAGTTTCAGGATCAGAAACTTTGCTGCACTCTGACAGATTAGAGTTTAATTGATCAAAAGATTAATGAACATGAACCTGATGATTGTTGGACTTCCACAGTCTGAGTTCAGCTTGATGTGAATGTTGGAGATGTGTCTTCTGGCCCTTCTGTCCTCTGATGATTGATGTCTGATGATTGACAGGTGTACAGCAGCTCATCACCTGTTTGTGCATGTTGTTCACACACCTGCTGAAGGTAGATCAGCAGGAAGCGACCTGAGCTTTACCCGAGGACGTTATAGAAATATGAGACATGAGACATTTCTCTCCTGATGTTCAGCTTCAGTCTGTTGCTTCTGATTAACAGTGAACACTAACAGAGAGAGAGAGAGAGAGAGAGAGAGAGAGAGCTCTGCGGTGCTCGCTCGCTCTCTTATCTTCCTGCTGTTTATTAAGTGTGAGACCTCACACTCCATCTGTCCTCCTCGCTCTGCCTTTTCACCGCTAATTCAATCCAACTTTCCCTCCCTTTCCTTTTCCTTTTCCCTCCACTCATTCTCCTCTGCAAACAATCTGCCTTCCTCCTCCTCCTCCTCCTCCTCCTCCTCCTCCTCCTCCTCCTCCTCTCCATTCGCAGCGAGCAGAGCAGGAGAAACACCCGGAAATGAGTTCAGGGAGATACTTCTCCATAATCAAGCCCATTAATCATAAAAGGCTGTCAAATTTGACTTTGGGGACAATTTGTCAGCCGATCTTGCCCACTCGGCTTTTGTCACCGTGGGCTCTTGTATTCTGTAAGGATGATTGACACACCAAATGCCAGTGAGTAGAATAGCTAGTTTGTGCTAATATGCATAACCGCGGCTTTCATGAATAAGAATAAGGCAGCTATACGGCAGCGCAGAGGGGTCTCCTTCAAAGGGCCCCGCCGCCGTTTGTCGCCAGCGCTCCAAATAGATGTTATTACCATTATAACAATATTTGTTTTCTTTCCCGGGAATGGGCGACCGCGAGCTGCTAAATCAAATTTGTCGCAGCCCGTTTCAAGTGGCGGCAGAGGAGAAAAAGGGCTTTCAGGCTGCGACTGGGGTGGGGACGATATCTGAAGGGTGACAGAGCGCTGAGGGACGTGGCCCTCGCCGCAGGGGCTGCCATGTTGGATTTCTTGCCTCCCTGAGAGGAAGCGGAGAGCGGCGCGGCCCGAATCTATTACCTCCGCCCGCCGGGAATCAAGCGGATTCATTGTCGGATCCCAAAGAGACTTTTTGGGTGGATGCAGAGCAGCGGAGGATGAATGGAGATAATGTGTCGGGACGACGCGAGCGGCAATCAGCGCCGGTCCCAAACCGGATTCTCCCGACGCCGCGTACACATACGTCCCAACTTCTACCGCAAGTGAAAGGCACTATGGGAAATGCTGCGATCGGATAAAAACCATTTACACTCAGAGAGAATGGAGAGAGAGAGAGAGAGAGACAGAGACAGAGACAGAGAGAGAGAGAGACTGAGAGAGAGAGAGAGAGAGACTGAGACAGAGAGAGAGAGAGAGACTGAGAGAGAGAGAGAGACTGAGAGAGAGAGAGAGAGACAGAGACAGAGAGAGAGAGAGACTGAGACAGAGAGAGAGAGAGACTGAGAGAGAGAGAGAGAGACATTGAAGAGAGAGAGAGACTGAAGAGAGAGAGACAGAGAGACTTAAGAGAGAGAGAGAGAGAGAGAGACTGAGAGAGAGAGAGACTGAAGAGTGAGAGAGAAGAGAGAGAGAGAGAGAGACAGAGAGAGAGAGACATTGAAGAGAGAGAGAGAGAGAATGGAGAGAGACAGAGAGACTGAAGAGACAGAGAGAGAGACACTGAAAAGACAGAGAGAGAGAGAGAGACTGAAGAGAGAGAGAGACTGAAGAGAGAGAGAAACTGAAGCGGGAGAGAGGGATCTGCGATCATCATCGACTGATAATGCCTTGCTCGTGAGCACATTCACCCTCAAGCTGAGAGAGTGTGTTATAGATCCTCAGCCTCCTCTTCCTCTCCATGAACTTCATGTACATGAACCCAAAGCCTGATTCGTACTTTAAAGTTAGAAAGAAAAAACACGTTTCTAACTGAAACAGGTTGCCGGTTTGACGCCGTCGGCATGACGATGGAACCCCTGAGCTGATCCTCGTTTCCGCTGGGACTCAAACCGACAACCTCCTGAATAAAACACAGGTGGGATGATGCTTCATCATCATCTGAGGAGGACAAGATGGAGCCACAAACGAAGCGGGAGGCTTTTAATGAAGCTCTGGACGGGCGGCTGAGAGTCCACCCCCTCCCCCCGCTGTAGAAATTAAGCCCATTACTTCCTCTTATTAAAATCTCGCCGCACTTTGACCCCAGCGCCCCATTGGCCGCCTGCAGGGCCCCGCGCTCCTCCCAGCCAATCGATACCGGCTGCCTCCCTGCAAAGAGCCCGGGTAATTGGAGAGCGGCGGCTGGCAGCGCGAACCCTGACCCCCCCACCCCCCACGCATTACACCACCCATATGAAGACAGATTGCCTGATTTAGTGTAAACATATGCTGCAATTCCAGGCATCAGTGCCACTTTCTCCATCGTAATTTGTATTGATTTTTCTCTCTCTCTCTGTTTCTGCGCGAGGAGGCCGCGGCCGCCGTCTCCTCCTGCCGTCTGATGTTTTTTATAAATCAGAAACGGAGGAGAGGAAGATAATTCAGAGGTGAGAGCAGAGGAGGACCATTCTTTATATATTTAATCAGGTATTTATCGCTCTCTGTTTGCTTTTTTCTCCCTCTCCTCGCGGTGAAAGTGATCAAACGCTCGGCCGGCGTCCTGCTGATCGCAGCGCTCTGTTATTAGGCGACTAAGTGACTGAGGAGAGGAAGAGGGGGAGAGACGGAGGAGAAGAAAGGGGAGGCGGGCTACATGTTAAACTCATTTCTTGACAGCGGATTTGTAGCATCGGAGGAGGCGCGGCGAACAGCAGGTCAGAGCTGCGAATATTTACACATTTATCACTGGAACATCTGCAGCGGCGAGCCCACAGGTCCCGCCTGATTAACCACATTTACATCATCAGAGCGGCCGTTTGGAACGGGAGCGTTAACAGTCAAATGAAAGCCAGTGTCACATACACAGAAAATATATTTCTATATACAGTAAAAACACGTTAAAGGCAGAAGATAAAATGAACGAAGAGAATAAAACAGAATGTAAAAAGCTACGAGACCGCAGGAACCACAGCAGAAGGACGTAGTACTGAGAGCAGTAGGTGTACTTCTACTGTTAGCAGCGCTGCAACCAGTACTTATACTGGGGTCACGGTTCCCCTCCCCCGCCCGCCCATGCAGACACCAACCAGAAACCTAAAATCAGACGTATTTCTTTCCCAACATGAAGGTGTGACGAGTTCTTTCTTTTTCTTCTGGCTTGTTAGACAGAAACTGTTCTAACTCCGCTGGGATAAACCAATGAACTGACGGGAAGGACGTGACCTCAGCCGTGACTCCACCAGGTACAGGTGGAGTCACGGTACAGGTGAGCAGCAGGTACTTTCAGACAGTGAGCCCCCCCATTCTTCCTGTCCTTTCATACTTTCTCTCATGTTTGTATTCAGACTAAATGTTCTTTCAACATAAAAGCATGTCCACGCAGACCGACAGCTCTGATCACTTTCCCAGGAGTCTTTGCTGCCCAAAGGTCCCAATGACCACAGCACCTGTCCAGCAGCCTGTTGCCAGGGTAACGCCCGGCTTCTCTCACAGCCGGACTCCAAAGAACAGCCCACCGTGAAGGTGTCAGATCAGGCTCACAACGACGTCTCGACAGCGTCACAGTGACACGAGACAGACCTCGACACCCAGCCGTCTAAACCTGAACCCTGAAGTCCAGGTCCAGGACTCAGCACCCAGAGACCCTGACTGTCAGCGACACCGAGGCAGAAAGAGAAGTTCACAAATTTACTGAAGAGCTGTTCCAGATTTCCTGTCAGAGGTGTGTTTTATTAGTGAAGAATAATGTGAAGGGAATCTTCTCGTGCTTCAAATCACAGCTTGAACGTTTCAGATCAGTTGGAGGGTGTGAAACGGGCCCTGAGGCGTCCATGATCTGAATGATGATCTGAACTGAATACAGGAGACAGGGCCCCCCTCCTCAGGACCAGGTAATGAAGTAGGACCCCCTCAAAATGCTCGTCATCTACCTGACACAAGCCTCGAGCTGCCTGGGTCTCGCGGTCGCCGCCCACGCCGCTGCAGCCATGACGGCGTCACACCTGGAGCGACAGGCGAGGCTCACCTGTCCCGTGTTCACCTGACAGGATGCGAGCAGGAGCGAGGCCGAGCCCTCCTCTTCCTCCTCCTCTCTGCTCAGCCTCTGATCATCCGTGCGTCGGTGCTGCAGATGCCGGCTGATAACAGATCAGAGGATCAGAGGTCTGGGGGGAGGATGCTGGATTACTGGAACATCTCTGCAGGCTCATTACTCCGCTCACATCAGCTCCCACAATTCCACAGGCCTCCATGCTTCAGAGGAGCATGTATACATCCACTAAGCCTCTGTTTACATCCTCCTCCTCACAACTGTTTACATTTATTTAGCTCTCGCTATTTTTCATTTGCCGGTTCCCACCGCCGCCGCCGGCCTCTCGCTCTCTGAGTGGGAATCTGTTTTTCTACGCTGCTGGTTTGTACATATTTACCAGCCGGAGATGAAATCTGCACTTTGGGGGATCCCTGCTCACCTTTACCTTTTTGTTTTGCGGTGATGGCCTTGGCGAAGGCGCAGTCATGTCCCAGATGAGCCGCGGATCGTCTTTATCTGCAGCTGGCTTCCTCCCGTATTACACTTATCATTTCAAATAGACTCCATATTCCATATGAAACACGCCGCTGAGCGGCGGCTCCCTCGACGTTTCAAGACGCTCCTCCATCCCGCGGCAACATGCGCCGCAATTTCCCATCTCCCCCGGCCGTATGATTGATGCAGGTCAGAGCGGCGTTTGGCCTCGCCGGCCGCAGATCGCCACCGCTGATGATTCCTCACTTCCGTCGGGGGGGGGGGAGCACAACACGGCGAGCCTTAAGTGGACGGACTGATTTGTTTTCTGCTTGTCGAGTGGCGTCGGCTGGGGCTCGGGGAGGGAGGCGGGCTGCTGACGAGCAGCCGTAACACCCGGGATGCATCTTCTACCGGCTTATTGATCTGATGCTTTATTCCTCCGACTGTCAATTCATCACTCAGAGATCAGAGAGAGAGAGAGAGGCAGACGCAAACAACAACAACAACAACAACGACTACGACAACAACAACGACGAGGGACGCCGCCATAGACGAGTTCACTCTAGAATATCTCATCTCAACCAAAGACCACTATCTAAAGAACTGCTGTAGTGAAGATCTCTGTTTTTCTGTTCAGACTCGAACCAACAACATGTTAGTCTGTGGACTTCCTGTCTGTGGACTTCCTGTCTGTGGACTTCCTGTCTGTGGCTCTCAGCTCCCATTGGTTCCTACCGCAGACGTAAATCTTCAACAACCCTCACTAATATTTTAGTTTCATGTTTAAAAAGGTTCAGGCACTCCGGTTTGCCCTGCATTCTGCCTCTCAGGCTACAGGCCACCGTACCTTACTGGTGGACAAACACGTAACCCCCCCCCGCCCCAAAGCAAGAAAGAGAGAAATCTGACCCTCACTCGGTCGGGTGGAGGCAGCACACATTGTGCTAAGCTTGGTGGTGTAAAGACGAAGATACTCGGTGTGTGTGTGTGTGTGTGTGTGTGTGTGTGTGTGTGTTTGCTGTTTGAGGTTGTTTGGTCTGTCTGTGGTCTGGGGGGGGGGATCTGAGCACCTCCTTTAAATCAGTTCTGAGTTAACTTAAACGATGTGTGTTCATGAAACAAAATGTGATTTTAAGTCAATAATGAAGAATTTAAGACTTTTAGAGTAAAATAAAACATTTGCAGGAAACGTCTGACGTCACCTGGACAGTTTCCGATCACACCTGTTCACACCTGTTCACACCTGTTCACACCTGTTCACACCTGTGGACTTCACGCCTCCAGATGAAGCTGAACAAAGTGGTCTGAGAGCGTCCCTCCTGACAGCTGGAGCACAGGTAACCTCCTCTCTGTTTGTCAGGGGGGCGACGCTCTCTCCCTCCTCGCTCCGTAACCCAGATGAACGCCTCGCCGCCTGCCGGGACCGCGGCGACAGAAGAACACCCACTCCCCTTCTGCTTCCTCCTCCGAGAGCCGCCGCTGACGCAACGACCTCTGTGATTAGACCCAACATCCGCCCAGATCCAGCGCGTTAATCAGTGAATAATTACCTCCCCGTGATTAGAGCCGAGCGGCGGGGCCGAGGAGAGGGAGCGTGCCTCAAAGAAATAGGCCCCCCACCTGAGAAGTTATTATTTTCTGGAGTCGCGGCCGAAAATGCCCCCGCAGAAACAGCTAATTACCCGACATTAGTTCCACAGGTCCCCGTTCCCTAAGTGGAGCGGTGCCGCTGCGCTCTTTGATATATGAAATGTGGTGCGTCTCTGCTGAGTCGAGGAACTCCCCCGGCGGAGAACACACTTCTGCTGTCTATTAAAAGACGAGACGAGAGCCGAGATCAAAGCCGAGGCCGCCGGAGCGGTTTCGTTACCGCCGCGTGATAACCGCTCAGCGCCCGAGAGACGGCAGGCGTCACGTTCACGACGGTTCACGCCTGCAGGGCGGAACTCAGGTCGGCAGGTGAGCAGAGGGCGTGGCCCGGTCCAGTCCCTTGATTAAAACGTTGATCTGCTCTCAGTTGTTCCTGTACACGTCCATCAATGAGCTTAATGAGCACCGCTGTGATTAGGAGGCTTTCTGGCCCTGTGTTTCGCCTCTCAGGCTACGCACAGCTGCACCGCCGAGCTCACGGAGGCCCGAGAAGACCTGCAGACTCCTGTCACATGATCTGAAGTTTCTTTACGTCTCCAGAACATAAAGCAGCACTAGAACACGGAACATAGAAAACAAGGAACACGAAGAAGAAATGTGGAGCGAACAAAGCACTAAAGAACACAGCAAGGAGGTAAAAGAAATAAACACGGTCCAGAGTTATCGGACTATCAGCTCTCCATTCATGAAAATAAATACATTAAATACAATTAATTAATGTATCTGCAGGTTAATTTAATAAATCACGGTTTCAAATGAATACAAATACAGCACATACATACGTTTCTATCTATTCTATTACTATTATTGTTGTTGTTGAGCCTGGACTTCATCGTGCCACCCCCCCCCACACACACACACCTCTGAAACCGAATCTCCACCAATCACACTCTCTTTACAGGCCGGAGCTGCCTGTCAATCACAGTTTAAAGTTCATGAAATTTCTATGAGCATCGATTGCAGCAGCAGCAGCGAGGGGGGAGGCCTGGGGGAGGAGGAGGGGTGAGGGGGGGCGTTAGTGACTCCTCTGATTGATCAAGTGTCTCGCTTTGAGTTTCTCTCCTCTGGTCGTCCTCTCTGCTGCCAACAGTTTGACATGTTGTGTGTGAAAGTGAAGCTCTTATTGTCAGAAATAACACAGGTGTGCCTGTGGACTGAAGGACAGGTGTGACTGTGGTCTGAAGGACAGGTGGACAGGTGTGACTGTGGTCTGAAGAACAGGTGTGACTGCGGTCTGAAGGACAGGTGTGACTGTGGTCTGAAGGACAGGTGTAACTGCGGTCTGAAGGACAGGTGTGACTGTGGTCTGAAGGACAGGTGTGACTGTGGCCTGAAGGACAGGTGTGACTGCGCTCTGAAGGACAGGTGGACAGGTGTGACTGTGGTCTGAAGGACAGGTGTGACTGCGCTCTGAAGGACAGGTGGACAGGTGTGACTGTGGTCTGAAGGACAGGTGTGACTGCGGTCTGAAGGACAGGTGTGACTGCGGTCTGAAGGACAGGTGTGACTGTGGTCTGAAGGACAGGTGGACAGGTGTGACTGTGGTCTGAAGGACAGGTGTGACTGTGGTCTGAAGGACAGGTGTGACGCTCAAATCACAGGTAAGACCTGAAAAAGCTCCTTTAAAACATCTGTCGGTGTTATTCACGGGATCGGACAGATGTGGGCTTTCAACACAACATCTTGAATTAAGACGTTTCATTATTCATAAAGACTGAAGACGATTAGACACTCAAATATAAATCAGGAAACATTAACAGATACCTGGAATAATAAATCACCTGTCGGTTAAACACCTGAGCGTGAAAACATCCAGACATGGTGGACGAACGTGTCAGGATTCCTGTTTCAGAGCCAAAATGATTGAAAGAAACAGAAACTTGACAACAGAAAGATTCTCAGCGTCAGTGGAACCATCAGAGAAGAAAAACAACGACTCTGCAGGTAGAAACTGATCCTGAGTCAGTTCCAGATAATTACCTCCACGTGCTTCTGTGACTGTAATTAAACAATAAAAATTCAGAAGTCAATTAGTGAGCAGTGCTTCACGTGTGGAGAGGACGAACGACAACAGAGACAGAGAGAGACTGGAGAGAGAGGGGGGGCTGAAGAGAGAGAGAGAGAGACTGGAGAGAGAGAGAGAGACTGGAGAGAGAGAGAGAGAGAGACTGAAGAGAGAGAGAGAGACTGGAGAGGGGGGGGCTGAAGAGAGAGAGAGAGAGAGAGACTGAAGAGAGAAAGAGAGACTGAAGAGAGAGAGAGAGACTGGAGGAGGGGGGGACTGAAGAGAGAGAGAGAGACTGGAGAGAGGGGGGGGCAGAAGAGAGAGAGAGAGACTGGAGAGAGAGAGAGACTGAAGAGAGAAAGAGAGACTGGAGAGAGAGGGGGGGCTGAAGAGAGAGAGAGAGACTGGAGAGAGAGAGAGAGAGACTGAAGAGAGAAAGAGAGACTGGAGAGAGGGGGGGGCTGAAGAGAGAGAGAGAGAGACTGAAGAGAGACTGAAGAGTGAGAGACTGGGGGGCTGAAGAGAGAGAGAGAGACTGGAGAGAGAGAGAGAGACTGGAGAGAGAGAGAGAGAGAGAGACTGAAGAGAGAGAGAGAGACTGGAGAGAGGGGGGGGCTGAAGAGAGAGAGAGAGAGAGAGACTGAAGAGAGAAAGAGAGACTGAAGACAGAGAGAGAGACTGGAGGAGGGGGGGACTGAAGAGAGAGAGAGAGACTGGAGAGGGGGGGGCAGAAGAGAGAGAGAGAGACTGGAGAGAGAGAGAGACTGAAGAGAGAAAGAGAGACTGGAGAGAGAGGGGGGGCTGAAGAGAGAGAGAGAGACTGGAGAGAGAGAGAGACTGAAGAGAGAAAGAGAGACTGGAGAGAGAGGGGGGGCTGAAGAGAGAGAGAGACTGGAGAGAGAGAGAAAGACTGGAGAGAGGGGGGGGCTGAAGAGAGAGAGAGAGACTGAAGAGAGACTGAAGAGTGAGAGACTGGGGGGCTGAAGAGAGAGAGAGAGACTGGAGGAGGGGGGGGACTGAAGAGAGAGAGAGAGACTGGAGAGAGGGGGGGCAGAAGAGAGAGAGAGAGGGACTGGGGGGCTGAAGAGAGAGAGAGAGAGAGACTGGGGGGCTGAAGAGAGGGGGGGCTGAAGAGTGAGAGACTGAAGAGAGGGGGGGGGAGAGAGACTGAAGAGAGAGAGAGAGAGGAGGAGGAGGAGGAGGAGGAGGAGGAGGAAGAGGAGGAGGAGCAGGAGGAGGAGGAGGAGGAGGAAAAGGAGGAGGAGCAGGAGGAGGAGGAGGAGGAGCAGGAGGAAAAGGAGGAGGAGCAGGAGGAGGAGGAGGAGGAGCAGGAGGAAAAGGAGGAGGAGCAGGAGGAGCAGGAAGCAGGGCAAACAGAGGTTTCCAATCAGCTGAAGTTTGACTTTTAGTCGACTTTAGTCGTTTTAGGAGCAGAACTCGTTCTCTTGTGGATCTGAGGCTCAAAGAGCACTACCAACAAAAGCCCTGATGAAGAAGAGAGAGGAGGATGAAGGCCACAGACTGTGGAACTACAAACAAAGAGAATTAAAGGTAGAAAAACAAAATATATTTTAGATCAGAAACGTTCTGGATTCATGAGCGTCGTAGCTGCTGAGTTCAGTCCATCTACCAACTTTAAAAAGGTGCTGGCTCACAAACCGACCTTTGACCTCACAGCTCCATGAGTGCCCCCCCCCCGCAGGAGCCAAAAGAGCTCATTATCTGTGTCATGTTTTATTTGCCTGACCTCCTTCCTCCTGCTGTAACTGTGTGTGTGTGTGTGTGTGTGTAGAGGTGAACGTGTCTGAAGCAGCTTTGAGCTGAACACAAACGACAAAGAATTCATCAAACTGCAGACGCACAGTTCCACAGTCTGTAGCCTTCGTCCTCCTCTTCTTCATCTGGTTTTTATCGTCAACTTATGATTTTTTATTTTCCATTGCCCTGCTTCACTGTTTCTATTGATGCTGCCTGTAACTGAATTTCCCCCCCGGGGGATTAATAAAGTTCAACTTATCTTATCTTAACCAACAAGCTTCTCAAGAACGACAGAGCTCACCAGCTGACAGAGAGTTTCATCAGACAGCAGGAACAAATCTGACAGTCATCCACCGATCAATAACAGGCCGACAGAAGCACTCTGGTTCCACTGACGAGGGTCCGGACGACCCCAATCACTCAAATATTTAGTGTAAAACACTTTAACAATCCACAAAAATGAGCCAGCGGACAAGCTAATCTTCCACATTTCCTCCATCCTGACTCCATGTATGAGCAGGTGACGTGTTGGTCGCTGCACTCTGACCTCTGACAGCTCACCTGACACATGAAAACCTCCTACGTCATGTCCACAGCCGACTACAGCGGACAAGAGACAGCCCTGAAGTGACGTGTCTCACTGACTGATATCATACAGCCTAAATATAAGAATAGAAGCCAAATACAGTGTTTTGGGTCCACCTGGCCCACATCCAACATGAGCCAGACCAGATCACCCACATCACAGTCTGGATGGGATCAACTCAGGACCAACATCTGCTGCAAAGACCAGAAGACTTTCGGCTGTCCACATACTTTTGGCCATTTGTGTCATCCATCCTTTACTGTGGAGGAGTCACCGACACACAGGTCGGCCACACCCGCTCCCAGCAGGCCTCGCCAGGCGGGGGGTTCGGGCACGTCGAGGCCTGCCAGAGGGGACCCCCTCGAGGACGACCCCCCCCACCACACAGGACCAGGTTCTCCTCAGACAGACGCTCGGTGTGACGAGTCCACATCAATAATCTGCTGCGAACACGATCTCCATATCAGCGATCAATATTTCCCTTCTGTCTGTTTTCTACAGCAGGAATGACCGCTTCTCTCCTCAGAACTCTTCTTTTATTCATTCATTGGCTCCTTCCTTTCTCCGCCTCCTCTTCATCCCCACCTCATCCTCCCTCCTCTTCCTTTCGCCTCAATCTGACTTTATCTGAGCTCCTCTTCCCCTTCTCTCTCCTCCTCCTCCATCCCCCGTTTTCAAAATCTCTGACTTCCATCATCTCAGTTTCTCTGCCCACCCCCCACCTCCTCCCCCCCTTCCCTCCTGTACCCCCTCCTCCTCTCCCTGTTCTCCCTCTGCGGGGCTGCACATCCCCTGGTGCAGCTGCAGGAGGAGGGGTAGGCGTGGGGGGATGGAGGGGGTTGAAATTAATGAGAGGAGCCTGGAGGTATTGACTTTCCTGGGAAAACACAGCTCTCTAAAAATCAGTGGCCGAGCGCCGCAATAACTCAGCACCCATCGATCCCACAGCCTCACCCCCTCACCCGTCCTCCCCCTCCTCCCCCCTGCAGGCTGCATTGATCTGTGCAGTACAAGCTGTGAGGCCGGACCCAGCAGCACTGAGGAGAGGGCGCTGGAACCTGCAGAACCAAAAACTGCAAAAAAAATTACAAACCTGCAGAACAAAAAACTACAAACCTGCAGAACCAAAAACTACAAAAAACTACAAACCTGCAGAACAAAAAACTGCAAAAAACTACAAACCTGCAGAACAAAAAACTGCAAAAAACTACAAACCTGCAGAACAAAAACTACAAACCTGCAGAACCAAAAACTACAAAAAACTACAAACCTGCAGAACAAAAAACTGCAAAAAAAACTTCAAACCTGCAGAACAAAAAACTACAAACCTGCAGAACCAAAAACTACAAAAAAACTACAAACCTGCAGAACAAAAAACTGCAAAAAAAACTACAAACCTGCAGAACAAAAAACTGCAAAAAACTGCAAACCTGCAGAACCAAAAACTACAAACCTGCAGAACCATAAACTGCAAAAAAACTACAAACCTGCAGAACCAAAAACTACAAACCTGCAACCAAAAACTACAAACCTGCAGAACAAAAAATTGCAAAAAAACTACAAACCTGCAACCAAAAACTACAAACCTGCAGAACCATAAACTGCAAAAAAAACTACAAACCTGCAGAACCAAAAACTACAAACCTGCAACCAAAAACTACAAACCTGCAGAACCAAAAACTGCAAAAAAAACCTACAAACCTGCAGAACCAAAAACTGCAAAAAAAACTACAAACCTGCAACCAAAAACTACAAACCTGCAGAACCAAAAACTGCAAAAAAACTACAAACCTGCAACCAAAAACTACAAACCTGCAGAACCAAAAACTGCAAAAAAAAACTACAAACCTGCAGAACCAAAAACTGCAAAAAACTACAAACCTGCAGAACCAAAAACTGCAAAAAACTACAAACCTGCAATCAAAAACTAAAAACAATAAAAACAGGCAGCAGGTTTTATAAATCACTGATCAGTTATTTCGTATTCAGTTATTGATAATTAATTCTCTAATTGTTTATTTGATCCCTACTGTTGCCTTGGTAACAACCATTCTTCCTGGGGTCCATATTTCAAAAACACATTATAATCAACTCGCCGCCTTCTTGTCATTCTGCTGAACGAGTCAGAGCCGAGCCGGAGGATCAAATCCTCAAGCTGCTTTAAGCTACGAGGAGAGAGAGAGCAGGGAATTCTGGGAAAACATTCACTTTTGACTCCTCGTCACTTCACCTCCAGCTGCACCTCCGCTGTGGCAGCTGAGAGGCTGAGAGGAGGAGTCACAGCAGACGGAGGAGACACAGTCAGAGGAGTCAGAGGACAAAGAAGAGTCAAAGTCAGAAGAGTCAGAGGCAGAGGAGTCAGAGGCAGAGGAGTCAGAGGCAGAGGAGTCAGAGGCAGAGGAGTCGGAGGAGATCGAGTCGGAGGAGATCGAGTCGGAGGAGATCGAGTCAGAGGAGTCAGAGACAGAGGAGTCAGAGTCAGAGGCAGAGGAGTCAGAGGAGTCAATGGACATAGAGGAGTCAGAGTCAGAGGCAGAGGAGTCAGAGGAGTCAGAGTCAGAGGCAGAGGAGTCAGAGGAGTCAGAGGCAGAGGAGTCAGAGGAGTCAGAGGCAGAGGAGTCAGAGGAGTCAGAGTCAGAGGAGTCAGAGGCAGAGGAGTCAGAGTCAGAGGAGTCAGAGGAGTCAGAGTCAGAGGCAGAGGAGTCAGAGGACATAGAGGAGTCAGAGTCAGAGTCAGAGGAGATGGAGCAGAGTTAGACGTGTCAGAGCGCCACCAGAACCTCCTTCAGAACCTGAACAAACAGGAAACAGGAACTTTCACTGTAGGTTCTCCTACATGCTTGGAAAGGCAGCGTGAGGTGACACCGCT
The DNA here is from genome assembly GCF_017976325.1 of Chelmon rostratus. Lineage (NCBI taxonomy): Eukaryota > Metazoa > Chordata > Actinopteri > Chaetodontiformes > Chaetodontidae > Chelmon > Chelmon rostratus. The sequence goes on along the minus strand of NC_055666.1, from coordinate 28,676,446 downwards.
GCTTTAAGTGGAGTCAGAGGCAAAAACACAAATCAAGACATTTTAGATGTCGACTCAACTAAATGTTGCATAAAATGTTTTGTTTTAGTTTCAACTCTGAGAGAAAAATATAATTCTGATAGAAATAATCTACGTTTCCACATGTTCCCAGATGAAACTATGTTGGTGGAAAATATAAAATGACACATCTGAGATGAGAGAAAAGACCAAACGGTGGCCCGCGGCTGATCTGTATTTTTAAATAAAGGTTTGTAATAAAACCAGGACTAAAATAAGACCTTTTTATCTGTGTTGTCACTGAGCCGTCCTCTGTGGCCAGATTGGCAGCCATGTTTGTTCCTGGATGCAGGTTGATGAAGCACTGATGTGTTTGTTTCTGCTTCCAGAGAGTAAAAAACACTTTTAAACTCCTGAAGGAAATGACATCAGCTTCTCTTCTCCTCTTCAATTATCCACAGCTCGCCTGTTTAGGATTTAAAAGCTCGGCTCATTTCACATTCATGAACGACACGCTGCTGGCACAATGAACGCGCTCTGGAAACGCACACTGACGCGGCTCGGTCTTAAAATATGGATGTGTAAATCAGATGAACTGGCGATGTGTGCGCACAATATGGCCGCCTCTCTGGCAGGAGGAGCGGGAGGAAGACTTGGGAGAATTACAAGAAACTGTACGACATTATGATGCGGCCACCTGTCGGGGTTCGGGCCTCGCGATGCCTTCGGGGACGCGCAGTTTTGTTGTTTCCTATCAATCAAACCGAAGTCAGATGTTCTCGCCTCTTCGCTGGATTTGTGGAATCCGTCTGCTGAGGCTGACAGACCGAGAGTCCTGGATTTGTAAAGGACCAGAACACAGTTTTCACTGGATTCGACTGCAAATCCTGTGAATTTTATATGACTGCTGAGCGTTTAATGAAGCATGCTCACTGTTACTGAACATATCACGGACAGAAGCTTTCATCTATACTGTATCCTCTTATATTATTATTTCTGACAAAACAAATAAACACTTTCATTCTTATTGGCGTCTGATGGATGTGAAAACTCTGCGTCGACACATAAAGACAATAAATGTGGTGAGATGTTCAGTGACGACTCGGTAATTTGAGCTTCGGGTTCAAGTTTTCATTCTGACCTGATGTGAAAGAGTTTTTTATTTGTCTGTTCTGTCACACAGCGTGAAGGACGTGTGGAACGCCGTCTGTGTCCTGAAGCCTCGCCGATGCTTTTATTTTTGTTTCCTGTTCCTATCTGATCATGGAAGACACTTGGTTCTGCCCTCAAATATCATCAGCCTTGATATGAATCCTGTGTGACTTGGATGAGATGTCGAATGTTGGCTTGTCTGAGGAGAACACACTCTAATGGACACCGAGATAACAACCGGCTCTATTCACAACACACCTCCATATGAAAGCACGGCGAGCGGCTCTTGTCAGTCCATCTGTAAATGGAATCGCAGATTAGCATTGCAAAAGGAGGCGGCGGTGGCCGGAGCGTCCATTGTGAGCGTCCGTCTCGTCCCTCCTCGGCCTCGCACCGCCGTCGGAGGAGGCGCCGCCTCCGACAAAGACGAGAGCGAAAGGAAGGGAGCGGCGATAAACCGGTGTTAAACAGAAAGCCCGAACACGCTCGCCTCTTTCACGGCGCGACGCAATGACATTTACTTATCGCGCTAAACAGCCTTCCATCTGACCTTTCTGCTACTTTGAATGACATCTGGATATTCTGACGGAATAATCGGGACAGTAAAAGCACCGATTCGAGAGAGATAAGGAGTGACACACGTGGACGTTTAACTCTGGACGGCAGACAATGAGACTGAAGGACGAGCTGCAGAGGACAAACCTGATCCTCGCTGGCACGACCAGGCCTCGAGTCCAGAATCCTGAAACCTTCACTCAAAGCTGGTCTTCAGGGCCAGAGAGCTCTGGTCCAACATCATGAACTGCTCTGAAACCTCTAAAACTTTTCCTTTACCATGTGATTGATTGATTGATGAGTAATCAATAAGATCTCAGACTCTCAAACAGGATCATCAGAAATCGTTCGTCTGATGAGAACCGCGGGCCGGGGGACCGCCACACGCGGGTCTTACCGGTGTAGACGAAGCGTCCCGGCGCTCCTTTGCAGAACTGTTTGGATTTGTAGGACAGCGTGACCTCCACGACCCCGGGGATGTGGCGAGGGGGGGTCTGGACCCGGATGGCGTGAGGGGTGATGAGCTGGAGGACGAAACAAACACACACACATGCGTTCTGTCATTAGAGAGATGCTTATTGATTAGATCTTGAAGCTGATCTCGAGATGATCGGTTTTGAAATGCTGAATCATAAAAACCGGGTCAGGATGAAGCGTCCCGGAAGAAACCATCACTTTCCTCTGTGATGACATTTCCTCTCCATCGACTGCCGACACTTTAAACTAGAAACTACAGCTCACACTTCAGCTGCTCTCAGCTCTGAAACGACGCCTCACATGCTTTTAATCTTCTTCAGAGGTGACAGGTGAGCTGTGTTGGGTTCAGGGCCACTCGTCATCGTTCCTTCTGGGTGGAAAACACTCGGACCGTCTTCCTCGATCTGGTCGGCGTGCGGTCCGTGGGCTTTGGAGTCCGTCAGCTCGCCGCCAGAGGACGCTGATCAAAGTGAGGAGCTCCGTCGGCGGCGTGCGATGTGAGGCGAGCAGCGCGCGGCGGTGTATCTGTCTGCCTCGCGCCTGCTTCCCTCCTTCCCCGCCAGGTGTTCCGCTCTTCTGGACCTGCTTCAATATTTCATGGCGAGCCGTATGCGCAGCTCCTCCTGCACCTCAGCACCCAACTCAATCTACATATTATTGGGGACACGCAGACCTGGAGGAGCGTCACGGCAACAGATACAGATGCAGGTGTTTCTACGAATGTGTGTGTGTCTGGATGTGTGTGTGTGTGTGTTGCTGGATGTGTGTGTGTGTGTCTGGATGTGTGTATGTGTATCTGGATGTGTGTGCGTCGCTGAAAGTGTGTGTGTGTGTGTGTGTGTGTGTGTAGCTGGATGTGTGTGTGTAGCTGGATGTGTGTGTAGCTGGATGTGTGTGTGTGTGTGTGTGTGTTGCTGGATGTGTGTGTGTGTGTCTGGATGTGTGTGCGTCGCTGAAAGTGTGTGTGTATAGCTGGATGTTTGTGTGTGTGTGTCACTGGATGTGTGTGTGTGTGTAGCTGGATGTGTGTGTGCGTTGCCGAATGTGTGTGTGTGTGTCTGGATACGTGTGTGTGTGTGTGTTACTGGATGATGCTTGTGTGTGTGTGTGTCTAGATGTGTGTGTGTGTTTGATTAATCTGATAAATTAAATGCAAACACAGATCTGTGTGTAAACCTGGACTGTTCCTCAGATCACAGTCAGGAATCTCACCTCGCTCCAGACCAGCATGGTGCCGAAGACCACCTGCAGGCCATCGAAGAAGTTGTCCCCGATGAGGATGACAGTGGCGCCGCCGGTCGTCCAGCCCTCACTCGGGCTGATGGCTTTGATGCAGGGCGTGGCTGCTTCGGAAACACAGGCGACACGACAGCGACATGAGTGATACAGTGAGAGACACGGCCGAGAGACAAAGAAATCCTCCTGGAAAGGTCCATCTAGAAAATGAACAGCTAACAGCTACAGCTAACAGCTACAGCTAACAGCTACAGCTAACAGCTACAGCTAACAGCTAACAGCTACACTTAACAGCTACAGCTACAGCTACAGCTAACAGCTAACAGCTAACAGCTACAGCTAACAGCTAACAGCTACACTTAACAGCTACAGCTACAGCTAACAGCTAACAGCTAACAGCTACAGCTAACAGCTACAGCTACAGCTAACAGCTCAGTAAAGGTCAGGTTCAGGTTAGCAGAAGCTAACATCACAGCTTTGGTTAGCTAACAGTTCAGTTCATCAGCTACAAGCTCAAACACCGGTTTAGTTCGGCTAATGTTCAGTTCCAGTGGTTTGTTTCAGGTTCAGCTCAAAGTGTCCTCCAGCAAAACACCGGCTGCTGTGACCTTTGACCTCTAAACGCCTGTGGACCCTTTAAAACACAAACAAAACAAATGTTTAACAAAGCTGCAGCTGACGATCCGTCAGGTTTCCCCTCACACAGGACGGATCAGCAGCACTAATACATGCAAAATGATCAATAAGGAGCTCCGCATCAGCAGCGTCTCCGAGATGACGAGACTGCAGTCCGGACGGAGTCGAGTCGAGTCAGACAGGCTGCGAGGAAACGAGACGAGGCTCCGCGGGTTTACAGCCTTTTCCCGGACCGGGGGCCGTTTGATCGGGAGGATGAGTCGATGTTCCGGTCAGAGCTCTGAGCTTCCCTTGTTTACTGCGTGGCCTGATCTATAAAGCTGCGTTCAGAGACTCTATTAAATGCTGCAGCAACGATGGCCCCCGCTATTAGAGGGGTGACGTCCTTACTGGCAGCACCCGCTACCGAAACTCAAACCTGGAGGCCTGAATTTTCCTCTCTCCATCATTCTTTATATTTTTAGTCTTTCTCGTGGTTCCTTGTGGCCCAAGGCCTCACCTGCTGAAGACTTCTGCTTGTCTTCAAGTAACTTCAGGATCCTTGCCGCCCCCCCTGGATGCAGCATCAGCCTCTGAGAAGGACCTCAGTGTTTCCAGATGAAAGAAAAGCAGCAGCAGCAGAGGGTCGAGGCTTCTCCCGCTCGGGGGTGTCGATTGTCATCCCCTTATTAATTTCCTGCTTTTGTCACAGCAGTAAACAAACAGTGCAGCGGGTCTGAGGGGGGGTGGTGCTGCTGGTGCTGCTGGTGGTGGGGGACCTTCTGATCAAATGAATAGAGCACAAAGGCGAGGAGCAGGCGGCGGAAAGTTTCATCGCGGAGACGGGGGTGGGGGGGTGAGGGTTGGGGACAAAGGCGGAGCAGATGTTGGGGCTTTTATCGGCTCTAAAAACATCCCAGTCTGGATGAGATGAAAGGCCGCGAGCTTTCCTCTGTGGGCCCAGAAACAGGACCGTGTGGTAAACCACGGACCCCTTTCGGCCCCCGCAGGCCGCCGTACGGTGCGGCCCGCCCCCCCAGAGCGCACGCGCTTCTGTTCATGTGCCGAGTTTCTTCACAGTCTCAAGGTGTTAACACAGGTGAGAAACAAGGACGCCTCAGCTCGGTGAATGACGTATCCGTGTCAAATAGCATTTGTTTCGTCCCTCTGGACATGACAGACGGGTGGGGTTTGCCACACAAACAGCACAGTCAGAGTGAAAAAAGTTGAAGAAATCACAGGAGGTCAGCTAACTCTGCCTTCTCTTTGATCAACAACCTTATCCTGTCTGAAATACCCCCGGTGTGATAAACACCACCCTCCTGGTGCTGCAAGTAGGTTAAACCAAACGAGACAGTTACATCATCTGCTCCTGGAAAAGCCTCAAAACTTTAAAACAAGTCGAGGGAAACTGCAGAGGCAGGCGTTTGGGAGGTGAAAGAAGGAGTACATGACAGCTTTTTGAAGACTGACTGGTGGCAAACTGTTTTAAGGGCTTGTTTCACTCTGTTTGACGTCCCAGAAGGGTGGGGCTTACCTCATAAGACTAAATGATGAGTGTCAAGAAGGCAGAGGGATACCAAAGTCAGTTTAGTGTACTTTCCTGCTCAAACTTTTGCCTGATACTTTCAGATGTCCTGATATGTTAAGACCCACCCGTCTGGAGTTCCTAGCAGAGTGAAATGAGCGAACAAGTTGCACCATCGCTCCTGGAAAACTTTAAAGGGAGTTTGGGGAAAGAGCAGCGAGGTGGTTAGAGAGGAGACAGAGGGAGGACACACAGAGTCTGACTGTGCCAAACTGTTTTAAGTTTGTTTTACTCGGTTCGATGTCCCGGAGGGACGGGAAGGGTTCAGGACAAATGTCGGGAAGTTCACACAAAAGTGTCTCACAGCTGGCTTCGTCTACTTTTTCATCACTAAGATTTTATCAGATGCACACATACGGTGATCCCACCCGTCTGGTGTTCCAGGTAGGTTAAAACAAGCGACACAGTTAAACCATCTAACCTGGAAAAACCTCAAACTGAAAAACAAGTCGAGGAAAACCGCAGAGCTTTAGGGATGAGAGAGTTTGTTTTACTCTACTGTACGTCCCAGATGGGTGGCGTCTACCTCGCTGTGCTGCCGTGAAGTTGAGACAAAAGCACACATCGGTGTAGTCTACTTCTCTGTGACTCTCAGTATACTTGATCGTTTCAAATATCCTGCTATGATAAGCTCCGCCCATCTGGCATTCCAAGTGGGTTAAAACAAGCGAACAGTTACAACATCTCTCCTGGAAGGGCCTCAAACTTTTTAAGTGAGTCAGGGGAAGCTGTATAGTTCGGTGGATGAGGCACACGGGCGCGCTGATGTCACAATTCAGGATCTGAAACTACTTTTATGGCTTCCTTTAAAAAGTGAAAGTGCCAGACAGGTGGAGTTCACCAGAAACGATGCCGCAGTAAGCGTGGATGGTTACGTGTCTGACATCAGCTGACTTTCACTGACATCTCACTCCATCTAATGCTTTTCTATCATAAACTCCACCCGTCTGGTGTTCCAAGTATGACAAAACAAGCAAAGGATTTCTGTAAAAGCCTCAAAGTTTGAAGCAATTAGAGGGGAAACTGCAGAGGAAGGTGGTTTGGAAAGGTGTGGGAGGGGGGTTATGGTTTGTATCAAATGGTTTAAGCAAATACATTGTGAGTTTGTTTTTCTCTCCAGAAGGTGCCAGACGGGTGGGGCTTTCCACAGGGGGCAGAACAGGGGGTTGAGAAGAAGTTTATCTTTAGCTACTTTCCTGCTGCTGTCCGAGCACCCTGGTACTGGTACGATAAGCCCCACCCATCTGGCACTCCAAGTAGGCCGAATCAAACGGGAGACTTATGTCATCGCTCCTGGAAGCGCCGCAGCGAGGCAGGAGGGTTTTATTAGAGTGGGGACGGGGCAAAGAGGTATTAAAGTTTACAACTTCAGAGGAAATGTTACCGCTGAGTTCCAGCTCTCAGAGTCGAGTTTCAGCGTGTGAAGTTTACACACGAGCGATGCTTTTTATTTGGTCGCTGCGGACGCTGGAAGAACGGAGCATTTGTTCGCCGCCCCCTCCCGACGGAGCGGGACGTCCAACGGGAACAGGGGGCAGCAGCCGGAGCTGTGCCGCCGCCGGACTCGGTTCGGGGCTTCGGTTCCTTCCAGGTGAGAGCAGAGCGGCTGCATCAGGTGCAGCGTCCACTGTCACATGTCAAACAGCTGGACCGCGTCTTCTGCGGCTCAGAGACAACCAATGTCTCTCATGCAGTCTGAGTTACAAACTGCAGGTGTGAGGAGGCGATAATGAAAGACACTATCCAGGTGCATTATGGGAACTGAACCTGATCTTTGCTACGTCTGGATCTGAGGCAGGCCCGCTGCTTCCTTTAGCGTCCCCTCCCTCATTAAACTCTGGAGGTTTCGGACCCTGAGGTCTCTGAGCGACGTCTAACCTTCGGAGGGGTCCAGGCGTCGGGCGCGGCGGCCGTGTTTGGAGTTGTTGTGGACGAACATGTTGTCTGACACCGCCAACACGTGGCCGTCCACGTTGACCGTAGTGGAAACCACCACCTGCACACACAAACAGCTGCAGGTCACTGACCGAGGACACATCTGAAGAACAGCTCGTGGACAGGAAGCGTGGACCAGGTGCGTCTCTTACCTGGAACCTCCTCATGTCTCGAGGGTTCCCCGCATTTTTCAAACAGTTCTGATTGCACTTGAGGAAGAACTTGAGGAAGAATCTGCAGAACAAAAGAAGAAGACGACACACACAGACAGAGAAGATGAATCTCAGATCAGAGTCACGACAAACCGGATGCACCGAACTAAGCAGGAACTGTCACAAACACTGATCCAGGATCAGCAGCAGGTGCATGAAGTCGGCAGAAAGACAGTAAACAGGTTTAATGCTTCAGCAGCAGATTCAGTGATTAAACGTTTCAGAGGATCTGTCTTCATGGATCATTAAAGTGTTCTTTAATGTTTATACATCTGTGTTCTGTCATGATGACTTTAATCACTGTGTAAATAGTTGAAGTGCAGATTTATTGATTTGAGGGGTGACGTCACTTTAATGAAGCTTCTGATGGCGTCTCCTTCAGGTTTCCTGTTTGTGAAGGAATTCCCTCCCCCTGTTCCGTCAGGCGGGTTCGTGTGAACCGTTAACGTCCCCTCACGCCTGCAGGTCTGTCTCTGTTCAGCTGTCTCCGTCTCCGGCTGTCGGCTCACGTTTCGTCTCTCGTCTCTCAGCGCGAGATGAAATTATGATTCAGCGGCGGCGTCTCCATAAAGAGGCTCGACGCTTCCTGCAGACTTATGGCGTCTCGTTAGGCACCGCCTTTTGATTTTTCCTCGCGCACGTCCGATCTCTCGCCCGCCGCGTGTTGATTTACGCCGGTTTTTACGGAGGCAGAGGAGTATTGATTGGGAATGGATATCAATGAGGATGGGCGGTAATAACCTGCAGCTTTGCAGGAGGACAGCGGGGCGGAGGGGGGGTCAGAATGGATTGCCACCTTAATGCATTTCCCACTGCCGCGTAATCTGTGCACATCCATCTCTCGGACCATAAGCCCCCCCCCCCTCCCGTTCGGATGGAGCGCTTCCTTTTTAATTGCCACATTATCACAATAATAATCCGGGCAGTTAACAAGCGGCAAGGTCGCAGACAGACATGTCACATTAACCAGGGGATAACCTCGGCAGAGTACCCACACCCCATCGCTCCCGCCGCCTCCTCCGCCTGAGCGAGGCATGCTGGGAGCGCGCGGGGAGGGGGCCGCAGATATTAACGGGGGCTCTGTGAGGTCGGCATCGATTTCCACCTTAATAAGACAGTAACAGTATCTTTAAAAACACGCGGCGGGGGCTCGGCCAGGTTTTCACTCACCGCTCTGAAGCCGAAGTTTTACCTTAAAATCTACTGATGAAGACGTCGTTAAGGGGTTTTTTTTCAGGGGATGATTCATGTAATATATTAAAGCGTCAACGAGAGGTTTTAATTCAGCCGCAAACTTTTAAAATCTACAAACACAGTTTCCCTTTAATATGGACCTTAAAGGGGATTTAAATGCTTTTAATGGATTATTAAGTTTAAGGTCTTTTTTAGAGCATCTCTTAAGATTGAGGAAAATAACATGAAACACACCAAGTTAATTTTTTTCACCTTCAAAGTGCTTCAACCATTGAGATAATCCATTAAATAGACAGATTATAACAGACAGATTATAACAGATAATAATTTAACAGATTATAACAGATAATAATAGAACACAGATTATAACAGATAATAATTTAACAGATTATAACAGATAATAATAGAACACACAGATTATAACAGATAATAATTTAACAGATTATAACAGATAATAATTTAACAGATTATAACAGATAATAATATAACAGACAGATTATCGTCCATGAACAGGAAGTGAAAAGTTTCATTTCAGGTGAATACTGAGGTGAAGTTTTCCATTCATGCAGATTATAATCCACTCAGTCCATATATTTATTAACTAATCTAACTGTGATAATACAGTTAATTTAAGATGCAGTTAAGGGTTTTTTTTAACCTTTAATGGATTCAGAAATCGTCAAATGTGTCTCCAGACGTGATGAGTCGAAGCTCAGCGAACAAACAGGCCTGACGTTCAGATTAAAGGCTCCGTTCAGACAAACCACTGAGAAACACACAGCCTGACAGGGTGCTCAGGGACCAGGTCTCCAGCAGAAACCAGGACAGAGTCTCTGCTTTAAATGTCACCTCCGTCCTGCTGAGCTGAGACCAACACGTCAAAAAAACCTGAAGTCTCTGCGATGGAGGACGCTGGATTCATCATCTGTGAACTGACCCTTTAAACACACACTGAGGGAGAGGAGGGAGAGAGTGTGTGTGTGTGTGTGTGTGTGCGTGTGTGTGCGTGTGTGTGTGTCGGCTGAAAGCTGATCTGCTGCTCTGGAGGCTCTAATGCCCTTTATGGCAGTGAACAGAATAATATGGAGCTCCATTCAGATGATACTGAGTCCTTCAGAGAGCTGATATGGATCAATACGGATTGAATTAAAACGCAGCTGGAGACAAGACCAGAGGCTCACACACACACACACACACACACACACACACACACACACACACACACACACACACACAGACACACACACACGCACAGAGTACATGCACACAATACACAAAATACACACATAGTACACACATGTACACACACTAGTAAAATACACACATACATACTAGCTTCTCAGACCATGCACACACACACACACACAGATATATATACAGACGCACACATACACACACATATGCATGTACAAAAACATACAATGTGGCATGTACTGTATGTACACACAGAGAAATACACGAATACACACAGAATGACACACATGCATGAAGCTGCACATAAACACACTTTTATGCACACACAGTCATACAGCAATACACACACACACACACACACACACACATGCAGGTCGATACAAATACACACACTGGTGTACACATTCTGACAACAACACACACAGAACTCACAGCCATACACAAAGGCAGACACTACTGTACTGAAGTACAACTCTGAGGTACTTTACACTCGTACTGCACTACTCAAATACTCTGATTACTATCAGAGATGATGGCTGCTGCAGCATGACAGTGATGAGCACATGAATGCATCAATGATCAGTTAGCTGTAGCCTGTTAGCACCGCACACACTCGTCTCTTCCTTTGCGTGCAGGTGCGTCACACCTGACGCGGTGCAGCGGGACGGCTGATGACTTTCAGAGCTTCACTGAGCTGCACCTCTTTACAAATCAGGTGTGACCACAGTCCAGCGAATCAAACAGCAGGCAGCGAGCTCAGAGACGTCTGACGATCAGAGCAGCAGTGAGAGTCCACCCTGACAGCAGCAGGAGGAGGAGGAGGAGGAGGAGGTGGTGGAGGAGCCAGGAGGATCCGCTGCCTCCTGATTGAAAACGTATCCAAACATGATAAATAATGAAGCGCGGCGCTCCGCCGTCATTACATCAGCCAGCTCCTCCTTCTCCTCCTTCTCCGGCTCTTACAGAGGAGGTGAAGGTAATGAGAGAGACGGGATGCGCCGGTGTAAGCTGTCACCTCATTACACCGCCCGACAATCAATTACAGGAGGATGGAGCTCAACGCGGCTCTGAAAGCACTGCAGAGCAGCAGACTGAGAGCAGCAGGTCGAACACCTGAACACCTGAACCCAGCTGGAGCGTCCACATACTTCTGGACAGGTCGCTCGTTTCCTCACTCACTCTGGAGTCACATCAACGGAAGCTGAATATTACACCTTTTATTAATTATATGTTTCACATTTTGACAGAAACATAACGGCAGCAGGTCAGAGGACACGTCTTCCTGACAGCTGGAGGAGGTGACGGAGGTGATGGGGGCGGGGGACGGAGGCTGTGGTTTTATATGTACATGTATTTTATTTTCATCCTGAATAAACAGAACGAGCGAAGCTGGATGAAGCTTTAACTCTTGATTCGTTCCTTCGTGTGTTCGCTGTGTGTGCGGGTGGAGAGACCTGGTGGGGGCGGGAGCTCAGGGTGCAGCTGCCTGTGACGCTCAGGTAAAAACTCACATCCAGCTTCACCTTCTTCCTTCTGAACAGACGGAGGAACATGGCGGTCTGTATAATTGTTCCAGCGGGGCAGATTTAAAGCTAATTTAGCTCACATTGTGGGGGGGGGGTTGGACTGACTTCAGCGTTTTCACCGGCCACTCCAGATGATGTCACCCCCGACCACACCCAGTGCACTATGGGAAGCAATTACATCGGGCTCAGATTACCAGGCCCTGATGAACACACACACACACACACACACACACACACACACACACACACACACACACACACACACACACACACACACACTCCCTGGAGTCTCTCACTTATTACGTTACGGCAAGAAAGAAAAAGAAGCAGAAAAAAATCAATATTTCAGCAGGAGTATTTTTAAAAGCTGCCATGTTGCCGATCCTGCTGCCGCCGCCGCCGCTCGCCCTCACAGTTTGATGCTCTCTGTGAGAAGCCACCGCGCCGCCCGCCGCTGCCTGTTTACCACCTGACCGCCTGGCGAGTCCGGGCCAGCACGCCGCCGCCGCCATCGAATCATCTCGGCGGTGACAAACTGAAATGAAGCGCAAAGCGAGCGTGGCGAGCCGAGGCCGCCGCCGAGCTAACGACAATCCGTCCTGGTTAACCCGCTAACCGCCTCGCCGTCACATCTCATTTGTTTGCGGCTAACGAACAAACCGCGGAGGATCGGCGGCCGGGAAACAAAAGAGAGAGCGAAGAAAAAAGAAACGAGCTCGCAGCAAAAAACATCAGAAGAAGAAGAAGAAGAAGAAGGAGGGAAGGCGTTCGTGGAAGCGTCGCCTCATTAGAAGGTCGAGTAAAGTCTAATATTGACTCTGCTGTGTTGTTGAAACACCCTCTTCAAATAATTACTGAGGAACTCAGATGATGCTCCTCTGCTGCTAATTAGGATATGAAACAAGAGCAGCTTCATGCCCATTACCATCACATGATGATTCACTGGCCTCAGCAGCAGAGTGTGTGTTTGCTTTTGTCTGGCCTTATTACAGCACACGAGCGAGCGAGCGGCGTGTGTGTGTGTGTGTGTGTGCGGGTGTGTGTGTGTGTGTGTGCGGATGAGGGCCCTCCTTGGCTCTGCTACACGCCATCAATAATTCACAAGCCAAGATGGCAATTACAGGACCATGTACAATCAAACTAAATATTTGATGAGGCACTAAAACAGTCCCTGGAACAGATCTGCCTCTGTCTGTGTGTGTGTCTTTGTAAGCCTCACACACACACACACACACACACACACACACACACACACACACACACACACACACACACACACACACACACACAGCCTCTCTACTGTCTATTGTCACAACACATTAGGTCCTCAGTCCCTTATTCCCCAGACTTTGTCTTGACACGCAAAAGCAGTTTATTCTGCTAAAAGAGCCTCGTGAAATTCATTTGTTCCGTCTGAAATATTGAGCGCCGCCACGTTGCGCCGAGCGCGGCCGCGATTCGCTGACCGCCTCCTGTTCGTCTTTGGAAATAAAGCGACAGTGACGAGAGCGAACGAGTGAGGAGGCGTCGCGTCAAATATCTGAAACTAATCAATCTGAATCGATCGCAATAAAAAAAGGAGATGATTGCACCCTCCTCCTCCTCCTCCTCCTCCTCCGTGACCGGAGGAAAATTCTTCTCTTAAATTAAAAATAATGTGACACAAAATCCATCGTAAAAAAGCCAAAACGTGATGACTCCATCGCAGGATCGATGGCTGACGACGCTTGACATCATCTGCTTTTATTATGTCTTCATCGGCGTTGCACCTGAACTTCACCCATCCAATCACGTCCGAGTGGGCGGGAACATGTTCTGTCACTGATGAAGAGTTGGAGGACCTTGTTGGTTCCTCACTTTGGACAAAATCCAAATGAAAAACTGCAGATTAGTTTTATGTGACTGTCGTTAACGACCAAAAACAGTGTCTGTTTATGATCATGTGACAGCGCCCTCCAGTGGCCGCAGGAGTCATGACTCCGGTCCAGAGGAGGAAGTCAGTCACTTCCTGTTTCCTGCCAACAGTCAGCGTTGGTTTCTTTTAACGTGACCGCCATTGTTCAGTAACCTTAACCCGGTGATGACTGTAACCATGACAACACTGTCTGTTCTAAAGCTAACCAGACCTGAACCACCTCTGATCACCTGACCTGCAACAGTTTCAGACGACGTCGTGCTGATGGATCAGAAACAAACGATTGATCACAGTTATCACAAACTCCAGCTGACAGAAACCTGTTAGCAGTAAAAAGACCTGATCTGAAAGTAGAAGAAGAAAGTCCAGACTGAAGTAGTATCATAGTGCAGTACTCGAGTACAGTACATGTACTTTGTTACTTCGCAGACCTGCCTGACGCTCTGCATCTGTGGCTGAAACGTTCACTTTGAAACTTAAGGAAATTTTCATTTCCTCTTATAGATATTGATTGATCGGTGATGATCCCGTATTCACTCCACAGTCTTCAGCGATGAGCGTGGTCATGTGACCGAACATGGCGGCGAGCGTTCAGAGCCGCAAACACAAACAAACCGAGTGGATCAGAGCAAAGTCGACATGAAAGTGTTGGAGATTCTTCCTGTTTGTGTTCTGTTGTTTCCTGCTCGCTGGAGGTGAGACCGAGTGTGTGTGTGTGTGTGTGTGCGCGCGTGTACAAATGTTGCAGAGAGATGTTGTGTATAAAAAAACACATGCTGAGTTCCTGGAGCGCAGAGACGAACAGAACATCCCATAATTATTTCATACTGCTCGAGAGAGAGAGAGAGAAACCGAAAAAACAGGGAAGAGTGAAGCAGCTTTCCTTTACCACACACAGACACACACACACACACACACACACACACACACACACACACACACACTCTAACCACTGACCCTACAATCAGCTGCTGACCTGTTGGGACACGACTTTGTCCACAATTAACTGGTCTTCAGTCAGTGTGTCCAAACACACACACACACACACACACACACACACACACACACACACACACACACACACACACACACACACACACACAGTGAACTCCCGCTCCTCCTCAGCTGTATTTTGGCAGCGTTGTCATGACGATAGCATGTTTGTCTCCTCGATCGAAAAATCATCCGTGTGACGCAACACTGCAGCCGGAGTGTGTGAGTGTGTGTGTGTGTGTGTGTGTGTGTGCATGTATGTGTGTGTATGTATGTGTGTGTGTGTGTGTGTGTGTGACATCATGACTTAAAAATGAGGTGGAAATCTGAGAAAGACTCAAAACTGAGGGAAAAACATCGGAGCGCACGTCTTTGTAAAAACACAGTGAACACACTGTCCAGCCAATCACACGTCTCAGAACACACACACACACACACACACACACACACACACACACACACACACACACACACACACACACACACACACACACCCAATACACTGTCTGTCGGACAAAATAACTGAAACACAAACTACGATCTCAAAAATGACCAAAACATGAAATAAATCATCTCCTGTGTACCAGAAAGACCAGAAAGACCAGTAAGACCAGTGAGACCAGTAACACCAGAAAGACCAGTAAGACCAGTGAGACCAGTAACACCAGAAAGACCAGTAGCACCACAAAGACCAGAAAGACCAGACAGACCACAAAGACCAGCAGCACCAGAAAGACCAGTAACACCAGAAAGACCAGTAACACCACAAAGACCAGAAAGACCAGAAAGACCAGACAGACCACAAAGACCACTAGCACCAGAAAGACCAGTAACACCACAAAGACCAGTAGCACCACAAAGACCACAAAGACCAGTAGCACCAGAAAGACCAGTAGCACCACAAAGACCAGTAACACCACAAAGACCAGTAACACCAGAAAGACCACAAAGACCAGTAGCACCAGAAAGACCAGTAGCTCCAGAAAGACCAGACAGACCAGTAACATCAGAGAGACCAGAGACACCAGTAACCAGTAAGGATCAATGCGCTCCCTCCAGTAAATACCCAGTCCTCCCACTTTGTAAAACATTTCATTTCTGTTTTTCTGTTTGCAGACCCCCCCCAGCCCCAGGGGATGATGGGAGTTGAAGTGCAGGTTGCTCAGTGTCTGTGGACAGCTTGGCAGCATATTGTGAAGCAGAGGGAGCGTGGAGCGAGCAGCTGCCATCAGATAAACCTCGACAGACGACCAAAACATGAGAAACATAGAGAGAGGGCCTGGAAACAGCATGGAAACGACCTGGAAAACAGCCTGGAAAAAGTCTGGAAACAGTCAGCGCTCTCGGGGGAGAGACAGCGGGCCTCTCGCTAAACTACTGCGATAAAATTACCGCACGGTCGAATGAACACACGCCACCTGCAGTTTGCTCCATTAAATATGCAAATTTAATTGGTCACTCTCAATCTAGAGGCCAAAAAACTCCAGGCAACCTTCAAGGGTTTTCCAGGGCTTTTCCAGCTCCAGGGGCAAAAAGGTTGCGTCCGCGTCAGAAGTGAGTTCAGCAGGAAACAGTTGGAAGATGATGATGATGATCTGCTGGTAGCTGTCAGCGTGCACAGACAGACCAGCTGAGCGTCCGTTAGCTGCTCGCTCTTCACGCCACAGAAGCTTCGTCACGACCGGCAGGTACGAGCTGAGTTTAAACTGTTCAGCTCATTGATTGTTCTGCCCTCACTTTAACAGCTATATTAGCATCTGTTACAACTTCACTTTGCTAACTTAGCATATTAGCATTTGTTAGCATTGATAGAAACTCATTTTATCAACCAAGTTAGCATTTGTTAGCAGCTAAGTTAACAGGCCAAGCTGGGATGTGTCTGTTAATAATTTTCCCGTCATTACAAGGCGTTTTATCTCAGAGTGTTGACTTTATTCAACATTACTGAACACCATGAAGTAGACTGAGTACAGTGAGTACATTCATCACAATACTGCAATACTTCCTCCAACAGTTCAGTGAAACTCTGACCTTCATTAAAACTTCATTAAAGAAAAACAGAAGAACCAGTAATGCGAGTCCGTTTTTAATATTCCTCAGCTTGTTTCTACACTTTCCTTCATCCCGTCTGTGCTGATTGTGTAAAATTATTTTTTAAAAAGCAACTTTTGGCTGAATTTTATCAAAGAACAGATTCCAGGAGACCAGCAAGGTTAAGAAATGCTTAATAAAGAGGTCAACAGCTAAAGTATTTACATAGAGCTCTCTGGGACTGGAGCTAATCAATTCTGGGCCTGAGGGTCGCTGTGAATCTGTGAGGGGTCAGAGGTCAGTTACTACACATTTCCAGGAAATACTCAGGTCCTTAAAAAGCATCATAATGTCATTCAAGCTTTTAATTTTTACATTTGAACTAAAACCTTTCTCTGAGCTGTTTTTCTAGTCTCTCTGAAAGTCACAGCTGGACTTCATGTCCCATCTTTGACTTCTTCTCTTCTGTGTCTTTATTTGGTTTTCCAGGTATCGTCTGAACGCTGCAGAAACCTTGATATCACCGTCATCATCTGAAATCCTCGAGGCAGCAGCCTTTCCACTTTTTCACGAGGAACTGAAGGATTTCTTCATTCTCTCTGGACGCAGAAGATCCTTCAGCCTCTAGTCTGATGAAATCCTGCTAAAACCCAGCAGATAAAGTCCAAACTGCCTGAAGCTGAAAACTGAAACTGGACCATTTCTTTCCTGAAGAGCTGAGACGTGAGGTCTGACATGAGTTTCATCACGGTCGAGCTGTTTGTGGCGTAAAGGCACCACCTGACATCAGCTGCTGAATTCTGCTCTGGGGTCAGCCGCTCTGATGCTCAAGCCTCTAAAATGAAGGTCTGACCTCCAAACATCAAAGATCATCTTATTAAAACACACAAAGAGAAGGAGGATGTAAACAGCTGAGGTCAGGCTGCTCTCTGGGGAAAACTGGTCAACGAGTTCCCGACCTGTGGACTCCTCTCTGACCTGGAGACCCCCCATGTTTCCTTCAGTTTGCTGTCGTTACTCAGAGCCGCAAACGAGCGAAGTTACAGGATGGAACTTAATCTGCAGCAGCGTTCGAGAACAGTCCGGCCTCGGGCCTTCGTCTCTCATCACCTCCACCTCTTCTGTCTGTCACCAAGCCTGCCGGCCTTTAATGCAGGTGTTGTTGTTGTCAGGATGAGCGGGGCTTCTCAGAAAGGCCACCGTCTGTTGTGAGTGGTACTTTACGTGTTCAGAGACACTTCGAAGGAGTTCCTGCAGTTCTGCAGAGTTTTGCTTTTTAATAGCCACTAAATGTGTTTCTACAAACAGCACAGGTGACTATACTGCAGCACAGGTGACTGTACTGAAGCACAGGTGACTATACTGAAGCACAGGTGACTGTACTGAAGCACAGGTGACTATACTGAAGCACAGGTGACTAAGCTACAGCACAGGTGACTGTACTGAAGCACAGGTGACTATACTGAAGCACAGGTGACTGTACTGAAGCACAGGTGACTGTACTGCAGCACAGGTGACTGTACTGAAGCACAGGTGACTATACTGCAGCACAGGTGACTGTACTGCAGCACAGGTGACTATACTGCAGCACAGGTGACTTCACTGAAGCACAGGTGACTGAGCTACAGCACAGGTGACTATACTGCAGCACAGGTGACTGCACTGCAGCACAGGTGACTACACTACAGCACATGTGACTGTACTGAAGCACAGGTGACTATACTGCAGCACAGGTGACTGCACTGCAGCACAGGTGACTATACTGAAGCACAGGTGGCTATACTGCAGCACAGGTGACTATACTGAAGCACAGGTGACTATACTGAAGCACAGGTGACTGCACTGAAGCACAGGTGACTATACTGAAGCACAGGTGACTGCACTGAAGCACAGGTGACTATACTGAAGCACAGGTGACTGCACTGAAGCACAGGTGACTATACTGAAGCACAGGTGACTGCACTGAAGCACAGGTGACTGTAGCATCTTGGAAAATTTGAATAAGTAGCAAATAACTTTCTAACTGCTGCGTTCACGTTACGTCGGGAAAGTGGGAAGTATGGGAACAGTTGCCATGGTACCAGGTTCCCTTCACAGATTTAAATTCAAAACAAATCTACAAGTAAAGACTGATTTAAGACGGACATTCAGAGGTTTATTAAAACAATTAAACATTATAACAAACAGTAGTTTTATGTAGATTAGAAGATGGGTTAGGTGTGTGCAGCTTTACAGGAACTTCCTTTAAACCACTGACCAACTCCTCCTTCTCAGCTCTGACAAACTGCTCAAAGAGGCTGTGACAGTGACGATTCCCACATGGGGGTATTTTTTTGTTCCGTTAGCTCCATATTTCTAACAAGGTTCATCACTTTTGTTGGTGACAGTGTTGACTTTGTTGAGTCTTGGAGTTTCTAGAAGCAGCAGTGGATGTAAACGATGAAACATTAAGGCGGCCATCTTGAACGTCGCCGGTCCGTCCGCCTAAAGGTCAGATCGCTCGCTAAGTGACAGTAATGGCTTCTCTCAGCACTTCCACCTCATTCATAAGAAACATGTTCCTCTCCACTTTTATGATTCATTTAACACGCGCGCTGCTCACGCCTGCTCGAGCAGTAAATTCTTAATACGTACAACATGATTAAATCATCGCTCCGCATTCAAACCAAGACAGACACTAACGATTTTAATTAATGTTTCACATCAGAGAAATATGTTTTCTTTTGCATTCACTCCATCACGACATGCACCGACAGAAAAAGCCCTTTTTAAAGGAGCAGTCCGCCGTTTCTGTCCAGGACTCAGTACTTTCTAGTTCATGCAGTACAGTTTGAGGTTTCTGGATGTACTTCTGTTCCTGTCAGCCACTGGTTTCATTCATTTCACAGTACTGATACAGTGAACTTCAATACGTCACCACAGTACCACAAACAATACAGCAGAGCAGCCCAGTAGATACTCCAAATACTGAAGTAATACTACAAAGGAAAAACTACACTGCAATCAAAAGTGAGACTGTGGAACTTTTCAACAAATGAATCACAATTTTCTACTAAGAAATGAAACTGCAGATACCGCTACTGCTACTGCCGCTACTGCTAATACTTACTGCTACTGCCGCTACTGCTAATACTTACTGCTACTGCTACTACTACTACTACTACTTACTGCTACTGCTACTGCCACTACTACTGCCACTACTACTACTTACTGCTACTACAGCTGCCGCTACTACTACTGCTGCTACTGCTACTGCTACTACTGCTACTGCCGCTACTGCTAATACTTACTGCTACTACCGCTACTGCTAATACTTACTGCTACTACTACTACTTACTGCTACTGCCGCTACTGCTAATACTTACTGCTACTACCGCTACTGCTAATACTTACTGCTACTACTACTACTTACTGCTACTGCCGCTACTGCTAATACTTACTGCTACTGCTGCTACTGCCGCTACTGCTAATACTTACTGCTACTGCTATACTAACTGCTACTGCTACTATTACTGCTGCTACTACTGCTACTGCCGCTACTGCCACTACTACTACTACTTACTGCTACTGCTACTACTACTGCTACTGCTACTTTAACTACTGCTGCTACTGCAAATACTTACTGCTACTGCTACTGCTAATACTTACTGCTACTGCTAATACTACTGCTACTGCTACTATTACTGCTGCTACTTTAGCTACTGCTGCTACTACTACTACTTACTGCTACTGCTACTATTACTGCTGCTACTTTAGCTACTACTGCTACTTACTGCTACTGCTATACTAACTGCTACTGCTACTATTACTGCTTCTGCTGCTACTGCCACTACTACTACTACTACTGCTTTTTCTGCTACTGCTACCAACTTCGACACCTAATTACTACGATTAGAGTCACCACTATTATTTTTTACAGCTTTAGTACTATTACGACTTCCGCGTACTACCAGCAGTAGTAGTACTACCAGTTGATCAAAGTTAGAGCAATACAGGCAAAGATGGGAGGCATGAGGACAAACTGCATCAGTACTTGTTGACTACATGGTAGTAGTATTAGT
Organism: Chelmon rostratus; assembly: GCF_017976325.1. NCBI lineage: Eukaryota > Metazoa > Chordata > Actinopteri > Chaetodontiformes > Chaetodontidae > Chelmon > Chelmon rostratus. The sequence goes on along the minus strand of NC_055666.1, from coordinate 28,655,765 downwards.
GGAGTACCTGTGCTGTAAACGGCAGCAGCTCAGCATCAGTCGTCGTGATGTGTTCAAAGTCAACGTCTCTCTGTAGGATTTCTTCACTTTATTTATCCGATCAGCAGATTTAGCGCTCACTTATCAGTCTGACAAACGTTTCTGTTTCTGTGCATTACTATTCCAGACAGGCTTCAGGCAGCTCGTACAGCCGCTGAGGTATTTAATTAAGTGTCTTACTGCTGATGGTTGAACGTCCAGCTTTATTGAACCAAAATTAAAGGAAAAAAAAAATGCGGACATTTGAATAATCGCCCGGGGCTTGCCTTCCAACCATTTAATTTCAATATCTCTTCACGCCACTTTCACCTTTCCCGCTGCTGCTTCGACTCAGAGAGTGAAGGAAAATAAAATGTTGCTGCGTGTCACCTGAACGGGCCCGGGGATCCTCACAGATCCAATAATCACTAACACTGAGATCATAAACAGGAGGAAACTGGATCTGTTTCTGCAGCCCTGCTGATCCTTCAACGCATCGCAGACTCACCTGCTGCTGTCAGAGCAGCCTGCATGGAAGTCTCCACAAAATCACCTTAACTGATATTTCATTTCATTATGCTGTATTTATAAAGAGCCACTGTATTTTATCTGAACAGAAATGACTGGTTTGCAGCTTCAGCCTCGTCCTGTTTGATGAGAATCAGAGTAAAACAACGATTTCATCTAAAAACATGAAGAGTGTCAACTGTCAAACATCCTGAGAGCATAAATGAAAACAGACAAATGTGTTTTCATCGTTAATGATCATCACATCGTTTGACTTAATGAGCTCAGTTTAGATTTTTAATAAATTAGTTTTTCCTTTTTCTCCTCTGGACACCTGATCAGTCAGGAGGAGGTATTTGGTTGAAGTATAAGTACAACCAGTCATAGTGGTTACACACACACACACACACACACACACACACACACACACACACACACACACACACACACACACACACACAGTGCTGATTGGTTGCTGATAAAGAGGAGGAATAATGATGCAAGCATTACAAAGTAAATGTAATTTACTCTCCTTTGAAGTCGGCGTCGAAACCAAACCACATCGGACGAAGGGGCCAAATTATACACAAACACACACACACACACACACACACACACACACACACACACACACACACACACAAAAGAAGGAGGAAAGAAAAAGCTGCACTTAATTGGCACAAACAGCTCGGAGAAAACAGGCTTTTTGCGGGCTGTGTTTTCGTGCTGAATCTCCTCTGCAGATTTCGGGGTTTTAAAGCTCGCTGCTATTCTCCATCTGTTTGGCGGCGGCTCCTCTCTGCAGCGCTGGGACCAGCGGTCAGCAGCAAGGTGAAGCCAGCCGCACCATCTGGCCTGACCTTGGGCCGCGCTCGGCACAACGGAGGTTTGAATATCTGAGGCAGGATTTGAGGAAAAGCGGGACAGAGAGCCTCGCCCCGTTAGATGAACACGTTCTGTGTTGCTGCGTTTCATCGGCTTTCTGAAGGCTGAGCGTTTGTTTCCGAGCAGATGTGAAGCTGCTTCTGTCCCGTTGTTCATTAAAAGCCTTTTAAAATGACTCGAGGGACAAACTTTCCTGACTGTGAATCAGCAGAAAGCAGAGCCTCCTCCTGTTAAACATCTTTCAGAAACATTCACTCGCTCACTAATATTCAGGTTTGTTCTCCTGTAGCTCTTAGAACACGTGTCTGTATTAAAAGGACCTTTTCCACCGCAGGAACGTAACAGAATGTGGATTAATCCGCTGCTAAAAAAAGTTTCCTCCTGTTGGTTTGATAAAACTTCAGTCAGCAGCTGCTGGAAACTACTGAAGCGTTTGAAAAGGAAGCTGAAGTACGCAGTATTCTGAAGCTGGTGAGTACTTTATACTACAGCCAAGTAAACGTTCTGCAGGGCCGAGGTTACATCACATACAGCTAAAAAATCAGTTTATGTTTCTTGTCTGTGATCGATGACTACATATTCTCCACAGTCCAGATTTAAGATAAAATGTTGAGACCGGGCTGCGTTCCAATCCGCTCTTTTTCTTTTGACTGTCACTACGAGCTGCAGCCGCCTGCTGCTGCATGCATGACCTCGACCTTTGACCTTCACGTCATCTGTCGCGTCCATTGCACTGAATCCTGAAGTAAAAACAAAAAGTTTGCGCTTCGGAACGAGTGCTGCTCTCTGCGGCTCAGTGGCTGCGACGCATCTTCTGCTGCACAAAGGATTGTGGGTAAGAACAGCCGGAGAGTGAGACCGGAGGCAGCAGGACATCCTGGTGTTTGAGGTGTACAGCAGGTGACTTACAGCCCTGCACCGTATCACAGCAGCTGTGTGCATCGCTAAAATCCTTCCTACCTGCAAAGGAACCCTGAACGGGACACTTCCTCCCAACGTCGGAGCGAAACACAAAATTAAACTGGTCAACAAAGATCAATAAAAAGATAAATGAAGCCTGTGTTTAAACCCGATCTGAACTCAGTGCAGCCGTAACCACGAGTCAAACAACCCGCTCAACCTGGATTTATATCACATTTAAAACATTTTACTTATTTCTTTTTCTTCGGTCCGTTATTCCCCCGCCCCGGAGAGACAGCGACACCTCGTCCACACAGCAGACTGATGTCAGCATCCATCTTTTCATATTTCCAGCCTGCTGTAAGTGGATTACTGATGAAATCATTCACAGCTAATGGCATCCAGACGGCCGAGAGACACAGAGACACAGAGAGAGAGAGAGAGAGAGAGAGAGAGAGAGAGAGAGACACAGAGAGAGAGACAGAGAGAGACAGAGAGAGAGACAGAGACACAGAGACAGACACAGAGACAGAGAGAGAGAGACAGAGACACAGAGACAGAGAGAGAGAGAGACAGAGAGAGGTTCCTCCAGTGTTGCCTGTCTCTCATCTGCTCAGTAAATAAAGACAGTAACAGTATCTGCAGTTGAACACTGAGGTCCTGGTCTTTCCCAGGAATTCGCTCCAAAACCTGCTTCCTGTTCCCTGGAAAACAACACCTGAGGCGTCCATCTGTGTGTGTGTGTGTGTGTGTGTGTGTCTGAAAACTATCACATGAATTAAACCTCGTCCAAACCTCGGTGAAGTTTCCGTGCGGCCTTCCCGGCTTCATACCTGAAAAGCTGTTATTACAGTCAGGCACCGAGCTCTCAGCTGTTACTTTAACTGGAGCAGGATCATCACAGGGGACGAGATCGAGGTCTCGTCTGGATAAAAGATGGAAACTGCCTCCTTCAATAACTGTGAGAAACCAGGTGCATCATCAGATCCACTCGAAAGCTAGAATAAATCACAGTGCTGAGCCTTAACACTGACTGGGCGTGTTGCATTCACTGACCACCCCTCGCACTCGGCAGCAGTGAACACAGCAGCTGTGCAGCTCTGTGACCTGTGTGTGACACGTGGTGTTAAAAGAAGTTTACTCAGTCACTTCACTGCTCGAAACTGGGTCTGTTGTTGATTTGTCCTGCAGACCTCAGATCAGATCAGAGAGCAGAGCAGCGTTCAGCAGACTGAGAGCTACAAGGACAGACATGTCGACAGACCCCCACAGTCCACCGAGCCATAAACCTGAAGACGCGATGCTGCTCGTACTGAGAGCTGGAACGACAAGATCGAACAATACACTGAAGGATCAGCTTCAGATCCACTGAATCAGTTTCAGATCCACTGGATCAGCTTCAGATCCAGTGGATCAATCACATGTAATTAATAAGAAATCATCCTGAACTTTCTCTATATCTCACACACACACACAGATCTGCTCTCTGTAATACAAACATCATTAATGTTCAAGAGAGAGAAGAGGAGACAAGGAGAGGAGACAAGGAAACAAGGCTGTCAGAGCTGCTGGGAATCCAGACTCGAGGGTCAAGCTGCCAGCATTGAAACAAAGCATCATGGGAAATGAAGGCCTGTTTGTTTACCTGCTGCGTTTGTTGTCCTACTGCAGGTGATTCACTTCCTGTTTACATCACTAACATCATCATCTTCCTGTCGCCTGATTTCAGGTAACACACAGCGAGAAGCAGACGACTGTGAGCGTCAACAATCCATCAACATCCATCAAAAACTCCCCCCACAAAGACGAACAGCAGGCGTAAGATCAGATGAGAGCTCATTACAGCTTCCTGTTTACTCTCTGCAGCCAATGAGCAGCCAATGAGCAGCCACGTGACGTCATGGAGTCACAAACGCTGTTCACCACGTGTTCTACTGACCTGCTGCCAGGTCACACACACACACACTCACAGAGCTGACATCACAGTGACCCCCCCAACACACACACACACAGAGCTGGCATCACATTGACCCCCCCGACACACACACACACCACCCCCTCCTGGATCAGGACCAGACTTCCCTCTCTGTGACCTCCTGGGTGGGACCTCATCACCTGATCCAGATCCTGCAGTTCTGGACCTGGATCTCTTTTATCCCGCGATCCAGCGGCACCTCTAAACGTCTCATCAACATGTTTAATCAAATTAGTAAGCAGCCAAAAATTGACGCTTTTCATTAATTATACAGGATAATTCTAATTGCAAATTCAAATGTATTCTCTGGGAACAGAAGGTGTTCAGTAATATTTCAGGGAATTTGCATATTAAATGGGGGTCGCTCTGCATTATGTATGCTAATGTATGCGCATTGTCTTTATTTTTAACTTGCGGGCCATATGCGCGGCTGCCTGCCTGAGCAGGTGAAAACAGTCCTGAGTGTTTAATTTTGCTGAACAAACGCCACGAGGACGCTTGTCAGGTGCTGTATGGTCCGTGTCAATCTCTGGTCGCCGCTCCTCTTCTTCTGTGTTATTTTCTACTTCCTGGCCTCGGCTGTGATTCGTGTCGCTGCCGCAGCTTCCCGTTGCCGCTTTGCTGTTGTTTTCACGGCTCTTTGGCTGCCAGCAGTCACTGATGACACTGCACCGTCAGCGCAAACAGAGGGCAGGAGTGTTACACAGCGTGAACCAAACGCACCTCGACCACCGCCACCTGCACGCCGCCGCCAACGCCGGCCGCCAGCGACGCTGCAAACACACGCTGCTGCAACAACACCCTGCTGCAAACACACACTGCTGCAAAAACACACATGCTACAATAAACACACACGGCTGCAACAAACACACACTGCTGCAAACACACACTGCTACAAAAACACACACAGCTGCAACAAACACACACTGCTGCAAACACAAACTGCTGCAAAAACACACACTGCTGCAAAAACACACACTGCTGCAAACACACACTGCTACAGTAAACACACACTGCTGCAACAAACACACACTGCTGCAAAAACACACACTGCTGCAAACACACACTGCTGCAAAAACACACACTGCTGCAAACACACACTGCTACAGTAAACACACACTGCTGCAACAAACACACACGGCTGCAACAAACACACACTGCTACAGTAAACACACACTGCTACAAAAACACACACTGCTGCAACAAACACACTGCTGCAACAAACACACACTGCTGCAACAAACACACTGCTGCAAAAACACATTGCTAAAACAAACACACACCCGCGACACACCGGTGCTGCAGTCAGTGTGTATGGAGGCCAAACACTGACAGGAAAAATAGGTGAAATGTTAGAAACGAAAAAACAGAAAGTCAAAATCCAGAATTTTCAGTGGTAAAATTTATGAGACCTGTTGTCACGTTGCTAGGATACAACGAAGGCAATAAAGTCCAGATTTTAAGGGAAACAGCAAAAATGTTGATGTAGTGCATCAAAGTAATGAGGCACTAAGTCAAATTTATGAATTTTTAAGTGAAAATAATGATGTTTGAGGGCAAAATTATGGATTACTCAGTAAAAATCATCATAGGAAGTCATAGTTATTATTATAATATGAACTTCAAAGTCCCCTGAGAATTAAGAAAATGTTTAGAATAAAGTTTAGAACCACGCAGCAAAAACCACGACGGGCAGAACTGTTTCAAACGTCTTTTTGTCCAAACAGGAGGATTTATACTTCAACTCAACCTTTTACAGTGTGAAACAACTGAGAGTTGCTCACCTGGAAAGACTTCAACATGTCTGACTGAGGGGAGCGGGGGGGGGCGAGGGCGGTGCACCGGAGGAGAAAGACTACAAAGCTGATTTGTAGCCTTTGAGCTAATAGGTGTCATTAAATTTGCAGGCCGTTTTCTCAGGACTGCTTTCAGACAATGGAGCTGTTTTAAAGTCGGAGGAGCCGCCTGCTCCTCCGTTTGGCAGAGGCCCAGCTCCGCTCCGTCCTCCTGCTGGAGGAGATGAAAGCCCGACTCCTCCGTCGGCAGGCCAACAATGGCCTGCGTTTGGGAAAAATTGAACATCATTTACAGAGAATTACAGTTTCTGTTTGAACTGGCGTTTCAGTGGGAGAACAGAAACTCCGTCAGAGACATTAGAGGGAATACTAAAAGCTGCAGCCCTACAGGTGAAAAAGCAACACTTCCCTCTTTAACTGGGCTGCTGTCAGAACACACCGGAGGCTGGGACCTTGAATGTTTGATAAATAGTGGAAAACCTCCGCAGCAGCGGCGGCGGCGGCGGCGGCGAAACTCTCGTCAAATCAAATCTTTATCGAGACGTTTTCACATCTACGGCTCCCCGACGGCGGCTCGTCAGACCTAAAACCTTCAGCTGCCCCCCCTCTCCGTGCGTCCACGCCGCCCGACGCTTCCCCCCGAAGCCTCGGCGGCGTTTTGCGAGGTGTTAACACGACGCAGGATCGGAGAGGAGGGGGTGTGAGGAAGAGGAGGAGGGGTCCCGAGGAAAAATAAAGATTAATTAAAAAGCAGCCGAGTGTGAGCGAGCGCCGTGACACGTTAGAGGACCGAGTCACTTAATGAACTGAGATCACAGCTCCGCCTCCTCCTCAGAGACAGGCTTTATTAGGCCAACACACAGACACGCACACACACACACACACACGCACGCACGCACGCACGCACGCACGCACGCACACACCTCTGTCCAAACCACTTTCACAGCACACAGCGGGTTCTAACTGCAGCTTTCCTTCCTTTCTTTCTTCCTTCCTCCCTCCCTTCCTTCCTTCCTTTCCTTCTCATTTTCTGAATGACTCATCAGCTGTAACATGACAACAAACGGACACAGAAACATGGCCGCCACGTCTCTCAGGTCACATGACTGCAAACAGCTTCTCATCCTGGAGAGTCCACACAAAGCTTCTGTGTGAGAGAGAGACAGAGAGACAGACAGAGAGAAAGACAGAGAGAGACAGACAGAGGCAGAGAGACAGAGAGACAGAGAGAGAGAGACAGACAGAGGCAGAGAGACAGACAGAGACAGAGAGAGAGAGACAGACAGAGGCAGAGAGAGAGACAGACAGAGAGACAGACAGAGAGAGACAGACAGAGGCAGAGAGACAGAAAGAGACAGAGAGACAGACAGAGAGACAGAGAGAGAGAGACAGACAGAGAGAGAGAGACAGACAGAGACAGAGAGAGAGAGACAGACAGAGAGAGACAGACAGAGAGAGACACACACACAGAGAGAGAGACAGAGAGAGAGAGAGCAGCCAGCTCGACTGTCGATCGCCCCACGGTGGGAAAGTGCGACCTGGCATCGACAGGTGAGACGGGTCGCTTTGGCCCGCAGAGAAGAACCAAGCCGGCCAAAGTCGAGCACACCAAGGACAAAACCAGCCCCCCTGGAGCAGACCTGGAGCAGACCTGGAGCAGACCTGGACCAGGGATGAGCCAACCTGAGCCAAGCTGGACCGAGCCAGAAGAGAAAGTCACACTTCACCCAGAAAAATCTGACAGAGCCAATCACAGACGCTCCCTCAGGTGACAGACGTCCTTTCATTCTGTTCTTTGTCGTAGTTCAGAACGTTTGTACGTTTCATTTCTATTAACGTTTATTTCACTGAGCGATCAGGAAGTCCTTCACCGGTCGTCATGACGAGTGAGGTCTGCTCCTCCTCGGTGGGCTGAATCACCGCACACACAGAGGATGATGATGCGGTTAATGTGGGCTGACGAAGAAATGAGTTGACTGGCCGATCGCCACGGGGGCATAAACACAGAGCCTCGGGCTCCCAGGGGCCCCAGAAAGCCGTCAGCTGGTTTTCGATTTGATTAACTGCATCTCTGAAGTACAACAGTCGCACCTCGTCTGTCTCCTGCAGAAGTCCTGAGTCAAAACGTAGAATTTAAGATCTTCATCGTCTTAATCGACTGCGTGCAGTCTGCACTGGACACTGGACCTAATGTGAACCGGTGACCACACGCAGAGCACAGGGAGCTGGGGGGTCAGCAGAGAGACCCCTGACATGGTGTATGTGTCAGGACTCCTCGTATAGATCGTGTGACGTCCTCTGAATCATGACCTGCAGTTTGTCAAATCAGCCGAACGGCAGAAACACACTGAGTTACACAGCGAGAGCCAATAACAGGCTTCGGCTCATTAACCCTCTTTTATCTCTGTTTACACCCATCAACCCCCCCCTCAATGAAATCCCATAATTCATTGTCGCTGTTGCTGCAGCCAATAAAATCAGTTGATGAGTCTGAGCTGAAGTAAAAGCAGTGATCACTGGATCAGACTGACAGTTTTAATGACGTTTAGTTCAGGCGTTCATGATTTATAATAACGTTTCATCCAGCGCCACCATCAGGTCAACATGTGAATCTGTCCAGTACAGGAAATACCTGCAGAACTGATGACATCAGCCTCAGCAGGACTTTGTGCTAGCATTCTGATGTTAGCATTTAGCTCAAAGCACCGCTGCGTTTTAGCGTAGCCTCGCAGAGCTGCTAGCATGGCCGCAGACTGTCTGTGTGGTTAAAGTGAAGACGGCTTGATCCCTGAGTCGACTGAACGAGACAAGTCGTTCATTATTCGTCTGAGAAACAGCTGCTGGAGAAAACAATCCCAACTTTAGCTCTGGAGGAAGAAGCTAAGTAGCGCCTGAGCAAAGGCCTGCTGCCTGGCTGTAACTGCAGGATGTAGACAGGCCCGCTTAGTAATGGAGCTCCACTTTTCTTCAATCATGAAATGTGATCTCACGACCACATTTTTTACTTTCGCCTGCTTCTCTTCAAATGTTCTGTCCTCGACAGCTGTTTCTGACGCAACTGAAGATTTTCATTCAGTCTTTACTGCGAGTGTTTAACGACGGAGCTCAGGACCCGACCGCTGACTGGTTCCTGAGCCTGAGGCCGACGGCGAGGGCGGCTGCTGCTGCTGCTGACAGTTTGTGTAAAGGTGAAGAGCTCATGACTGGGGGGGGGGGGGTGTTATGTGAGAGAGGAGGGGGGGGGTTGTGGGATTGGACGGGTGGTGCAACATCTGTACTCAGCTGGAAGAAATGAGGTTTCCCAAGAGAAACTCCCATCATCCACTTCCTCTCCTCTCTCTCCCCCCACCCACCACAGCCACACACCTCCCCTTGCTTTAAATAGAGAACATATGTCGCTCTATCACCGACCGGAAGCTGCACATCATGGATCATAAAGTTGGTGGAAGCTGCAAACCTCCGAGGATCAATTACAAGTCATCAGATGAGTTAAACGCTGCAGCTTCATGTTGAGCAGCTCTCAGTCTGAACATAAAGACAAGAAACAACATGAAGCTACAAACAATCACTGCTAACTCTGTTAGCTCTGTCTGAGCAGACACACCGGACTGACGCTAACATGACGCTAACCTGACGCTAACAAGACCTGCAGGAAACTCAGCAGACTTTAACTTCAGTATCTGACAATCAGCAACCGAAGCCCTGAGAGTTTGACCTTCAGATTGAGACCGCTGTAAAGTCTGTATGCTAAATATGAAGCGACAGCCAGCAGCTGGAAAGTCTTTCCAGTCTTTATGCTATGCTAAGATAAGCTAACATTTGCAGCACAGAGACGACGGTGGAATCAATCCGAACATATGAATCTCTTCAAGAAAGAGAATAAATGTATTTAAAATGATGAACGAGTCCTTCAGGGACGTATTAACATCATCACCAGAACATGGAAGGAACAAGTGAAGTAGGAAGTGATTAAAAGAAGATGATAGTAATGATTTTCTCATTTCTCTGTGAAAAGTAAGAATCTCTATGGTAACCAGTGACTCCACACGTCACATCAGTGTAGGAAGAAGATAGAACAAGTCCCTCAGAAAAGGAGGAAAAGAAGAAAGTCTGGAAGAACTGGACTGGTCTAGACTGGACTGGACTGAACAGAACTGAACTAGACTGGACTGGACTGGACGACTGAACTAAACTTGGACTGGACTGGACTGGACTGAACTGGACTCAGGCAGCCTGGATGTGAATCGGTGGGTGGAAAACCAGAGCGGGTCAACCCAAGGTCAGCGGTAATCTGCATGTACCGGTGCAGCACTCAAAAACGTCCCCAGAGAAACAGCTGGAGGGCGAGTGCGTCTCCTCCTGCTGGAAACTGGAGCAGCGAACGCTTTTTATGGAAAAACAAGTTTGTGCAGAAATAAAAAGGACTCTGATGGTCCAGGACAGAAACCACGTTCTCACCATGCAGGACAAACTGTCATGAGGGGGGGGGGGGCTGTGCAGTGAGAGAGCCTTTGAACGCAGCTTTAGTCCATCCTGCTCAGAGAGGAGCTGAAGTGATGGAGATCTGATTTGATCTGACTGTAAAAATGTAACTGAAAAACTCAATCAATAAATAATTATAAATCAATAAATAATAACAATAATCAATCAATATCATCCATTCAGCAACAAGCTTCAGATATAACTGTTCATGTTTCCATTCAGCCTCAGTGCTGTCGAGGCTTCACTGTACTAATACCACGCTGTACTCTGCCACAGGTACAAGTACTGCGTTGACATGAAGTAGATGTACATCAGGATAATCAGAAAAATGTACTGAGAGAATTAAAAGTACTGAATGCAGGCTTCAGACAGGCAGACAGGTAAAAGGCAGACAGGTGAGAGACAGACGGGTGAGAGACAGACGGGTGAGAGACAGACGGGTGAGAGACAGACAGGTGAGAGACAGACAGGTAAAAGGCAGACAGGTGAGAGGCAGACAGGTGAGAGACAGACGGGCAGGAGGCTGCAGACTGACCCTCCGTCCCCAGTCAGGCACATACACTTCATTACCGTCAACAGGCAGGAATCAAACACGGGCTGACACTGAGTGGCTATCACTCACAGCTGTGTGTGTGAGAGAGAGAGTGTGTGTGTGTGTGAGTGACAGGTGGGGAGAGCTAACACTGTGAGTGCATTAATTAATGACTGACGGCTAAACAGCCACAGCAGTAATAACAGTTAAGCCTGCCGGCACTCGGGGGGCCACACCGACTCCGATCGATGGATCAATGCTTGTACTCACAGGCTCATGCTCACACACACACTAGCGAGTCTATCATTCTCACTTCCTGTTAGCACACCTGCGGTACGCACACACACACACACACACACACACACACACACACACACACACACACGCCTGCTCTTCGAACTAGGTGGCCCGACGCCCCCGGCTCGGCTCGATTTTAACGGACGCGGAGCCTCCAGAGGAACGAGGAGAGCTCCAGCGCTCACTTTGTCTTTGGCCCTTTCGCTCGCTCCATCTTTTTTCCCAGCATCCTCTAGCCGGGGCCTGGGCGAGCTAATTAAAGGGTGACCAGGCGGCGGGGGGATCCGGGGGTCTTCGACTGCTGCATCAGGTTTGGTTTTGACAGGCGGGATTAGCGAGACGCGATTAGGCGGACGGACCACGTACAAAACGCTAAGCCCCGCTGTCGAGGCCGGGGAGGGAACGCCGCGCATGCTGGGAGAGGAGGAGCCCCCCCCCTCGCCCGCTGCAGCCCCCGTCACCCCCGTGTTTACATCCACACGTAGAGGAGTGGTTTAGCTGTTCTGCTGCGTGTCAGACATACGTGTTTCACTGCAGTGATGCTTTTATGTCAAATCTGATCATTTACGTTATTGATCGTTTGTGTTTCACTGAAACGTTACAAACCAACAACAACAGAACAGAAAGAACAACATGTCGTCTTTGTTTCATTTGAATAACTCATCATTTATTTTCCATAATAGGTTATGTTGTGATATTCAGGAGATGAGGAGTAACATGTTCCTGTATAGATCAATGGTCTGTTGACATTTGGTATAAACCAAAATTACAAACTTATTGTCTTATAAAGGACAGCTTTGTGTGGAACCTTATGTGCAGTATAATTTAAGCCAAACACAGAGATCCCTGTGTGCACAGCTACGCTCAGGAACATTACCATTAGCTTTAGAGGCTGGGGGGTTTAATACTCCTCCAGAGAAGGACAGACTTTGAGAATGAGGTTCATTTTCTGTTTTACTGTCCTGTACGCAGATATCAGAGAGGGACTTTTCAATAAGACTTCTTCTGTTTATTTTGATTTCTTCTGGTTGGATGACCATGAAAAACTTGAACTATGTTTCAGAAGGGGAACCTTTTTCATGGCAAAATGTCTTTACTGGGCCTGGAATAGAAGGCAAGATATTTAGTTTGAGAACTGAGCAGAATTATTGTTTAGGATGTGTTGCTGCAGTGTCAGTATATTGGTGTCTTGTAAACCCATGTGGGTCGGGCACATTTGTGTGCATGACATAAAATAAAGAATCAATCAATCAATCAATCAGTCATGTAGTCAGTTATGTTCGCGTGTCTGCAGAACTGATTCAGGATCACAGATCAGGATCTTTACTCTAGTTTCTGAGTTAAGCTGCATGTAAAGATCGTTGAAAAGGCCTCAAAATTGCGTTTTATAAATTCTTGATTCGATGAAATGTGTTTGGAGAGACAGAACGTACACACGTCACAGTGACAGAACGGAACAGAAAGTCACGTCGCCGCTACGGATACGTTTTCATAGAGATCAAGATGCATCTCATGTTTCTGAATGCATCAGGAAATATCTTCATTGGTCAGGAACATTTCCTCCAGTAAAGAACTAAAGTAAAGGAGAAAACCTGTGAGCGTGAACAAAAACCCCTCATGAGCGATCTGCTCACGTCGGGTCATAACGTCCTTCCTCTGCTCGCAGGTTCGTCACATATTCGGACTCTTCGCTGTTTCCTGTCGCTCACGTCTATCTGATGCTGACTCACATCGTTCACTGAATATCTGAAATCAGCACATTTCATTTCGGTTTCTCGTGTTTTTTGTCGTCTTCTCCGCTTCTCCTCCGCAGTGTTCTGCCGTGTGGTCAGTCTGGTTCAGAATTCACCACCAGGAGCGTTTCGTACGATAAAAACTGCTCGTGTATGTGAAGCAAATATGTCCCATCCCGCTCCCCGTACGCTCGGCTGTAAAGGAGCCTTTAGTGTCCAGCTGCTGGACGTCTGCACAGTTTATCACCGGCAGAGGAGCAAGATGGAGGTGACATCACCGCCGAGGTTAACGTATACCAGTTTAAACAATAGAAAGAGGGAAGGAAAGAAAGGAGAGGAAGAGGAGGAGGAGGAGGAGGAGTGGAACGGGGGTTTATGAGGGAGAGGGGAGTTTTGGCAGAGCAGAGTCTTCGCTCGGCTGGTGGCGGCGTGAAGCGGACTCAGGGGCGTTCTTACCGAGCTGCCGTTAGGCGTTAAATGAACACCTGGCCACCGAGTCTCAGGCCGGGATGCTGGGCGATGAAGAGGAGGAGGAGGAGGCGGAGGAGGAGGAGGAGGAGGAGGTTTTAGTCTGCAGATGGGGAGGGATCAGCTACACAGGAGGCTCCTGATGGTCAATGTAGGAGTCTTAATAAACTAATGTAGGCTGACTGCTGTGTGTGTGTGTGTGTGTGTGTGTGTGTGTGTGTGTGTGTGTGTGTGGCCCATCATTGACTCCTGTTTGTGTGTGTGTGTTCCTCCTGCTTCTGTTTCCTGTGTGCACATGTGATGTAGATGTGATGTGGTTTCACACGTGGAGCCTCCACTAGCT